>NC_057716.1:115997093-116013641 GCF_004010195.1 Chiloscyllium plagiosum
ACCACGTTCTCTAATAACGCTCTACGTTCCATTGTAAACGGTGTGGAAGTGAGGACAATTGAATTCTAGATTATATATTTCCCTGGAAGATTTTCTTCAGCATTTAATTTCAATTGTGTGTTTATAACTGTGCAGCCTGTGACAATGATTTATCTGAATTTAAGGCTATATCAACGGCTGAACAATGCATGATCTTTCACAACCTTGCAGTCGTGACGTTTTCTGCTCACTGAGGAACTTATTTTAATGCCCCCTTCAGCCAACTGCATTTGTAACCGTTCTTGCAAACTGTGAACTACATGCAATAACACTCATTGTTGTCTGCATTGTAACTGCACTGGCAAAAGCGCCTGTGTGTTCCCTGTTCAATTAAAATTGTCAGATAGGACGGAAAATAAATTAAACTCAGGAGGTGACATGGGCCCTCTGCTTGAGTTATAATATCGAGCACTGAAAACACTGAAACATTTAAAGCATGTTTAAGTCTGTTATATAGGAGCAGACTTAGGGTATTCAATCCATTAAAGGAATATTAAGGAAATGTAAGGTATAGACTTCCTGAGGGAAATCTTGGTTCCACAGTATCATGAGGAAAGTGGAAGTTTCAGGTTGTAGGAACAAGGCTGTTGAGTATTTATACAACAATTAGCATTTAGAGTTTGGGAGGTCTTTATCTTAGGAGTCATCGTTTGTTCGGTCAAGAAAAGTTGGGGCTCTGAAGTAGTCGACGTGGTTTGACTTTACTTGATGTATAAAAAGTATAACCACAGTGGGGAACTCACAGGTGACCTCAAAGCTATTGGTTGCTCCTCCCAGTCAAGAAATTCGGAGGAGAAATCCGGGAGTATTTATGGCGCTTGGGACGCAGGATGTGAGCAGTAAATGTCTCCAGTGCACTCTTCTGGACGTGTGGGCATTCGGAACGGGGGCGCAGGACTTTCGTGAGCCTGAGGGAGTTTTGGGTAAAGTGGATGGAGAGGAGAAGCGTGTCAAGAGTGCGTGGTGCTGGAAAAGCGCAGCAGGTCATGCAGCAATCGAGGAGCAGGACAAGTTTTGGGCAGGAGCCCTTCATCAGGAATGAGGCTGGGAGCCTCGGGTGTAGACAGATAAAATCGGGGTGGGGGGAAGGGGTAATGCAGCTGAGAGTGCAATAGCTGGATGGAAGTGGGTTGATGGTGATAGGTCAGATAGGACGGTGTAGCAGATAGGTGGGAATGAAGATTGACAGGACAGATATGACTTATGGACGGTTCTGAGCTGTAAGATCGGAACTGGGGTAAAATGGGGGATGGGAAATGAGAAAAATGGTGTAGTTCACATCAATGCCCTGTCGTTGAAGGTTCCCGAGGCTGAAGATGAGGCGTTGTTCCTTCAGGCGTGGAGCCGTGAGGGAGTGGCAATAGAGGTGTCCCAGGGCCTGTAAGTGGGAAGGAGAGTTGAAATGTTTGACCAGGGGGCGGTGCAGTTGATTGGTGCGAATGTCCCGGCGAAGATCTCTGAAGCACTCTGCCAGAAGGCGTCCAGTCTCCCCAGTGTAGAGGAGACCGCATTGTGAGCAACGGATACAGTAAAGCTCTGGTGTGGAAGCTCTGGTGAAACGTTGATGGGTATGGAAGGCTTCTTGGGGTCTTGGGCGGAGGTGAGGGGGTAGGGGTGGGCGCAGGATTTACAATTCTTACGGTGGTAGGGGAAGGTGCCAGGAGGGGAGGGCGTTTTTTTTTACAAAGCGTGAACCTAACATGATGGTCGTGGAGGAAACGGTCTTTGCGGAAAGCAGATAGTGGAGTGGAGGGGAATACATCACTGGTGATGGGCTCCATTTGTAGATGGCAGAAATGTCGGCGGATGTTGCAATTTATGCAGAGGTTGGAGAGGGGTCGCAGTAAAACAATGGTGTAGGATTGCACGGGCAGGAAGGGGAGTGCAATAGGGAGATGACGAGACAGGAATACTGCCAGATTCTGGCCATTCACTATCAAAAGAGATACTGCTTCAGATCCTGTTACATTGCCAATAGGCTGTCGAGGGAAGGAGGAGCAGCAACGGTCAATCAAGATCGATGATCATGTTAGTTTCTGCTGGAAGGGGGAAAGGGAAGAAATGTCGAAAGACATGATCCAAATATCCGGAAGCCCTGAGGTTATAAAGCCCCTACTGTTTCGTTCAGGGAGAAGGTGAACAGCCAATACTAAGAAAGTGTGTATAACATCAGGGACATGGCTCTCTAAGCAGACGGTTAGGTCTCAGGCAGCAAGCACAGCAGTTGCATCCCAAAAGCAGTGATATCAGGATGACTCAGGATTATTACTTCTCATTTCCCATCCAAAGCTTTCTCCTAAATGTATTCAAGTGAACGTGCCTTCCCAACATTTCCAGACACAACATTCCACCACGTAACTACTGGCTGGATGAGAAAGTTGTTCTCTCAACAACATCCGTTGAAAATAATTATAAAACTGAGCCATCTCACTGATTGGCCTTGTAAAGAAAGGTAGACAATGTTTTAATGGCTATTCTGTGCTAAGAATTCATAGTCTTGAAATTCTCTATCTAAAACTCTCTTGCCTTCCGCTCTCCCCTCCAAATTTAGTACTCCCATTTTAAAAACTCGCTTTCGAAGCGATCTGTGAACCACCCACTGCACTCTCTCCAACACATTTCCAACAACGTGCTGCCCAGAACTGTACACAGGACACCCAGAAGGATGGATTCGTGTGGACGGTAAGGGCGAGGCAATAATCTAGTTTGATAACCAACCTGCACACAACGGTAGTGAGTGTGATGTGCGAGTGATTACTGACAAACTGTAAAGGCAGGCAAAAGAACATAAATACAATTTTACAACAGGCAGAAAGACTGAACTATTGTTGCTGTTCCTCAATGAGAGTTCGAAGCAAATATATAATCACTTTTTATTCTGCTTCAATGTCGTTGTGATACCTTGCCGTGGAAGGGCATTTTTAATTTTGCAGAATGTTGTTCGATCCAGCCATGCCACACATAAAAGCAAGCTTTCTGAAAGACGGAGGAATGGACAAAATGCAGACATGTCAGGAAAATGCAGAACTGATTTGAGAGACATAAGCCATCCTTAAAACGTTATGTTGTTGACGACACTGTAAAGGTAAGACGGGGCTGGGAGGTGCCATGAAGTCGTCGAAATAAGCACTCTAACTGACGCAAAGTGATCGAAAGGTCAAGTCAGCTGGGAGTTTGAAGCAATTCACCCACTCATCTGCACATGTGGTATCGACGTCGTCGGGCACTATTTTCACCATTGGTTACCAATTTGCGTGAACATTTAACCAGCGTCTTACCCTTTAGGTGAACACGCTGGAATCACGGTGACAAGGTTGAGATGATGCACAGTTTTATCCCTGAGTTATTATGGGGTGAATGCAGCGACAAAAAATGAGGAGGGATCCGAATTAAGTGCAGACAATTAGTCAGTCTGGTTTTGACCTCAGTGAATATCAGTCATCACAGGTTTGAGTTCGAGGAGCATGGAAGGGAATGGTGCTTTTCTGGGGTCTCGGGTGATGGGCAACTTGGCAGGAAGGCACAATAAGTGGGAGAGGGTGAAGGAGGTCTCTTTTCTTGGCACCTATTGCTGAAAGGACAAGCTCAATGCATAGAGATTGTTCAAAGGATCCCAGAGGTACACAGCATCGAAACAGACGCTTCGGCCCCTCGTGTCCATGCGAACATTGTTTACGATATGGAAGCAATTCACTTTGCCTGCAGTTTTCCCATATCATTTTATTTTAAAGACAGATGTTTTGTTGATTGGAAACGGTTAAAGTTTCCTGTCAGGCTGCGGCCCATAAATATTCCATATTCGACAAAACGACTGGCAGTGAATTTGTGCAAACTTCCTTCACACTGGATGGGTTTTCTATGGACGAAACTCAGGAGGAAAGTCACCATTTTCACCGATACATCCACCTATACGTCTACAGACCAGTCAAAGACAGAATTGCAGTTCCTGTAAGCAAATCTACAAAGGTGACATTAATGGAAGCACAACTCTCTCGTCAACCACACAGAGCAAGCACCACGCTGTTTTCCTGGATGTGAGCAACAATCTATTCACACCTGCCAGCACCCGGCCCATATGGCCCCAAGCCCTTCCTATTCAGTACCATGGAAATGCCTCTAAAATGATGCAATTGCACCAGCCTCCACACTTCCTCTGGCAGCTCATTCCATACACATATCAATGCTCTTACCGTCCACCCGATCTAACCCTCTGATTACCTTATACGTCTCAATAAGTCGCCTCTCAACCTTTTTCTCTTTGACGAAAACAGCCTCAAAACCCTCAGCCTTTTCTCGTAAGACCTTCCCTCCATACCAGGCACCATCCTGTAAATGTCCTCTGAACCCTCTCTGTAGCTTCCACATCCATCTTCTAACCAGAACTGGAAGCAAATCTGCAATTTGCAACCTCACCAGAGTTCTGTCCATCTGCAGCATCACCTCATGGCTGTGAAACGCAGTCCCTCTCATAATAAAAGCTAACACACCGTATGCCTTCTGAGCTACCCTCTTAACCTGGGTGGCTACGCCCATGGGCAAACGTTCATGGAAAATGTGATCCCTCTACTCATCTACACGACCAAGCATCGCACCATTAGCACAGTTACCTGCATTTGTGTTACTTCATCCTTCAGCACTATCCACAACTCTAACGACCACAGGGTCTTCCACAACTTTACTAACTCATGATACTATGCCCTCATTGAGGTCATTCATGAAAAAATGAAAATTAACTGTTGTTGCAAAGCAGATCATTGCCGTGCACACTAGTACCTGAACTCCAGGATGAACATTTCCCATCAACCACATTCTGTGTCTCTTGCAGCTAGCCAATTTCTGATTCAAACCGCCTGATCACCCTCAAAGCCTCGCCTCTGCATTTTATGCAATAGCCACGGTAGCGAATTTGCCAAACGCTTTCTGAAATCAATATCCACCACATCAGTCGCCTTACCATAAGCCACCTTTTCGGTCACTTGCTCAAAGAACCCAAGAAGTTTGGTGAGGCACGACCTACACTTCACAAAAAATGGTACTGCCTATTTCTTATCAATTTATTCATTTCTCGATGATTGTATATAATATCTCTTACAATCCTTTCCAAGACTTTACCCACAGCCGAATTAAGGCGCACTGCTCTATAATTGCTATGGTTGTCTCTATTCCCCTTCTTGAACAAGGGAACAACATATGCAATCCTCCAATATTCTAGCACTAATTCTGCAGACAATGACGACATAAAGATCAAAGTAAAAGGCTCTGCACTCTCCTTCCTGGCTTCCCAGGGAATCCTGGGATCAATTCGTGGGCGGCACGGTGGCACAGTGGTTAGCACTGCTGCCTCACAGCGCCAGAGACATGGGTTCAACACATTCTCCCTGTGTCTGCGTGGGTTTCCTCCGGGTGCTCCGGTTTCCTCCCAAAGTCCAAAAAGATGTGCAGGTCAGGTGAATTGGCCATGCTAAATTGCCCGTAGTGTTAGGTAAGGGGTAAATGTAGGGGTATGGGTGGGTTGCGCTTCGGCGGGGCGGTGTGGACTTGTTGGGCCGAAGGGCCTGTTTCCACACTGTAAGTAATCTAATCTAATCTAATCTCATGCGGTCCAGTGGAGATACTGGTTTTCACAGTATCTAAAATTGCTAACACCTCCTCCTTGAGAACCTCAATCCCTTTTTGTCTATTAGCCTGTATCGCAGTTTACCCAATGACAACATGTTTCCTGAGGAGACATATTCATTTAGCTCTTCGCCAATCTCCTTTGACTCCACCCACAAATTCCTACTACTATCTTTGATTGACCCTAATCTTATTCTCACCATTCTTTAAACCGATATACCTATAGACAACCGTACACTTTTCCTTTCTCGAATCTGCCAAAGACATCTCATGTCCCCTCTTGGCTCCTCTTACTTTTCTGATTCGGTATTTTCTTGCTAACATTTAACTCTCAAGCGCTGGAACTGAGCCTTCACGTCTCATTCTAAAATAAAATTTCTCATTCCTCTGGACAACATCTTCAACTCCTTTAAAAAGCATGGCTCCCTCTCTTTTCAGCTTCCTCCCTGATGTAATGTTCTTAGGTAATAACATGTTTATCCTTCGATCTACTTGTCTAGTTTAATTAGAAGCCTCGTTCAATTTCATCTCCAATTTAATAAGGAAGACTAGCGATTGGTCTTTAATGGTTCCTCTTACACTTGGTGTAACACTAACTCTTCATATTCACGAGTAAAACACAGGAACAGGAGAAGACGATTCAAATCCTGGAACCTCTCTCACCTTTCAACAGTATCATTTGCTGCCGAGCAGCACATGTCTGCACGTAGGCCTCCTTTAACGAGAAAAATTCTCTGATATTTCATTCTGAAAATTTATGGAGCGTCTACTGTGGTTTGTGCAAATCAATTCTATAACATCTACACACCCTTCTTTCCTGTTTGTGTGCGTGTTTATGTGTGTGTGTGTCTGTGATTGTGCGAGTGAGTGTGTATGTGCTGGTGCTTCTCTGTGTGTATATGGCATGCGTGAGTGTCCATGTTCGTGTAAGTGTGTGTGTGATTGAGAGTGTAAGTATGGAACTGCATGTCGGTTGGATTCAGAGTGCGTGCACGAATGAGTTGTGTATGAGTGTGTAAGAGTGAGTTGTGTGTGTTTGCGAGTGTGTATCTGAGTGCGCGTGAGAGAGCGTGGGTTTAAGGAGAGGACGTGAGAGTGCGCGTATGTGACAGAGGGCATGTGTTTGTGTGTGTGTGTAGGGGAGTTGTGGCTGGGGGTATTCTTTACCATAAGGGACAGAGCCAAACTCTCAGGCTCTGCCTCTGCAGGAAACTGCAATGGAATGATTGAACTTCTCGTGCACACTCTGTGACTGATACAGAGGTTGAGAAGAGAAAGTTCCTAAAAGTGAAGGAGCAGAGAGCAGTCGGCGCAATTTGGCCCACTGACTCTCTGCATTCCCTTAATTGAATTGCGAGATCACCTTCTCTCTCTCTCTCGCTCGCTCTTTCTCTGACGTACACAGACCGGTGAAATCGGAGGACTGCAATTGCTCGCCATCAACGTCAAATAGCGTGATGAATGACCACTCTGTGATACTCACCCCACACAGATCGTAAGTGCCCGGAATCTTCACGGCTTTAGTGATCAACCTCATGTGCTATTTGATAAAATCCATGCACTGTCAGAACAAGATGTGGACAAGAGAGAAATGTGTTCAGCTGATTACATTCAGATGCATTTGAATTTTCGAATTGTACCAGTCTCCACCACTTCCACGACTAGTTCGCTGCACACACGCACCGCTCTTTGTATGAAAAGGTTACCCCTCTCTTCTCATTTAAGTCTTTTGTCACTCACCTTAACATTACGCTGGCTGGTTTTTAGACCATCCAACTGACAGAGATGACAACGGCAATTTGCCTCATCTCCGCGCCGTATGATTTACTACATTTCTTTATGTTACCCACTCATCTTCTTAAACTCCAGGAAAAAAAAACTTCCCAACCTTCCCAGCCTCGCGTTATAACTCATACCTTCCAGGCTCGGTAACAACCTTGTAAATCTTTCCTTGCTCCTTTTCAAAATTAATATTATTCTTCCTGCAGCAGAGTGAGCAGAATAATGCAGTTTACGAAAAGTGGTCTCACCAAACTCTCATTCAGCTCTAACATGACATCTTATCTCCTGCGTTCAATGCTCTGACCAATGTAGGGACGTAGCACGAAAAATACATTTTCATCACCTTGACGACCTGTGACGTCACTTCAAGTAAATACATACCTGTACCCCTTGGCCTCTCTGTTCGACAACATTCCCCAGACACTAGCACAACTGTGTAAGTCCACCCTGGATTGTCTTGCCAACACCTCACATCCCAACCTGTTAGCGTTTGCTCATTATCAATCCCTCCATACAAAAGGATCATCCTTGTGTACCTTCCCTGAAATGCCTTCAAGGAAACGATATATTTCCTTAAATAAGCACAATTTTCCCGGCACCTTCCATCTCATTCTTACTGAAACTCACCACCAAATTGGACTCATGAGGCAGCGAGTTGCAGACTTCCTGCTGCAGTGTTTCCATGTCTAAACCTTCCTTCCATTGCGACTGGAGCTTTAGGGAGATGTTCTCACACAGGTGACATGACATTGTGGCCCAAACTAAAATTCAGAGACATGGGAGAGATTCTGATTAAATAGGGAATGTTTCCCTGCAGACAATGAATGAACCAGTTTTCATATTTTAGTTGAGTGTGGAGTTGGGGCGACGGACAATTTTTTTCAAAAGAGATTCAGACGAAAGAGCACAAAAGTAGTTCTCTCGCTGTGTATCTTCGGGAGTGCGTGCAATTTCAAGACCCGTGGCGAAGATACAGTGAAATTGCTCTAGAAACTCAGCAACTCTGGAAACAGCTGTGGAGTCAGAGAATGTACGGTCAATGTTTCGGGTCCACTGTAACCCTCTTCAGAACACATTTCCTCCTGCACAGAGCAATCGAGTCATTTTACAAGCATTTCCAATAACTCTTCCATAAAGACATGCATCAATGAGCGTTGGCCCTGAATGGTTAATCAGATTAACCGAATTGAGGCTGATGGAAAGAGAACTGGATTGAGAAGGGCAACACTGGGCAGCAAGTGTTCATAAAGATTTCAGAAGTAGTTTTCGCCTTTATCTCTCTCTCTCTCTTCCGAGCTAACTTTAAAGGTATGCTCAGATGTGGAAGAATTACAGATTTTCTTGTTAACTGTAGAGAAGTGAGTTGGAGGATCCAGAAGGATAGGACAATCCAGGATTGCATAGAGGTGTAATATCATTCCCCATAGTTACCATCTGAATAATGACAATGTATTGTGGTGATTTTTCAGTATGGGACACTCAGACCAGAATGGTCAGGATTCTTTGTGCCATTTGAACTGATGTGTTTCTTGTATCTCCTGCATAAGGACACAACTGGCCACAGGAACTGTGGCTGCCCGGGACTCAACAGATTCTGGACTGGAAAATCTTCCAGAGAGACTGGTCAGGTCTGAATGAGAATTTGCTTACTGAAATGCTGTTGGTAAAACCGCGCCATAAAGGGATATATTATCTCTCCCAGATGTGGAATCACGATAGCTGTTAGGCACAGTTCTCATTATCCCTTATGTCGAAAGAAATACAAGAGTGCTTGTCACTATTGACTGCATTGTCGACAGTTTTGACAAGGATTCAGATCAATGACATTTGTGTCAGTTATGAACTATTAACTCAGCTTTCTGTCTCTGCGGATGATACGAGACCAGCTGACTTTATAAAACAGTTTTGGTTGTTATTAATTCCCAACAGAGTAAAGGGAGCCCATTTGTTGCGTCACACCTGCCGCAGTGCATCCCGCAGTTTCCCTGTCACCCTGCATTTTCGGAAACACACATAATCTGCACATCCGTGGACTGTCAGAGGAAACCAGATCACCTAATGGAACCGAAGCTGACACAGGGGAGAGTCCATGCAATCAGTCGCCGATGGTGAAATTCAGACCGGTCCGTGAAGCTGTCCTGTAACAGTACTAACTACTGTGCCGCCCTGCGTTGACGACTTTCAGAATCCACAGTATATCCCCTCATGGGTACTGCAGGGCCCGGTTGTGGAGTGGATCCCACGCCCTGTCCCATTCTGACACGGCCTCCGATCACTCACTTCCTCAGCATAAGAGCAATTTTGTCGATAGCCCCGTTTAATAGATGAGTTCCAATTAAATCTAAATCGATTTCTCTCTAACCACGCAACCAAGGAAGCTTTCTGAGCTCTCTCAGAATTTCGCACTATATAAATACAAACATCTAAGCATCTTATAGAACCGATAAATTAATGCAACTTTCCCATCGCTGTCACTGAGCAGGGAACATTTCAGATTACACGATGAGCAGCAAAAGAGCGGTGAATTCCCATCAGCATCAGAGCAGTGGGAAGCGACAACCGCTGTTTGTCAGGCGTTTCCTAGACACCTACTCAGCGTTCCTTTTCTCTGTCAACGTACAAAAGAGGAAAATTTTACAAAGAAGTCCGCATCTTACCTGGAGATAAGCAGAAAAGGACGAGGAGCTCAAAGAGAACCATCGCTGTTTTCTGACTATCGAAACCACATGAACTCCTGTTTTTATACAACAGGCAATAAACCTCAACAAAGGGTTCATTGTCCAATGACAGAATATTGAGCATAGCAAAACAGGTGAGGCACCCAATAGGAGCGCTGTTTTTTGTCCGAGACAACCGTCCCTGACACCGACAGATTCATCTACGTTTGTCCGGGTTGAACATTGCGCCACATTTCCTCATTGCCTAGAAAGTAAGATCATAAATTCTCGAAGAAAGAGAGAGAGAAGCAGAGTTCCCGTTTGGATATGTTGTGCATTTCCCTCAAGGGGCGTACCGTGTGCCAAAAAAAGACCAAACAACGATCCCATCCAGGAAGTCGCTTGCGGATCTGAAGACAGTTAGGTGACAGATCCCAAGAACTGGCTGTTCGTACTATCAGTGACTGGCAATGACTTGGGTTTGGAGAGTTGGCACATCGAAGGAAACACCGTGCACCCAACTTCATTTCGCAGACATTATCATTGGGGTGGAGGGGCGGTGTGTTGGTCATTCAACCAGACATACACATGAACTGTTTAGCTGGAATGGCAGTGTGCGCAGTGTTAGCAAACCTGGTAAGAATGGCCGCGAAAAAGCAAACAGACAGGATTTCAGAGGAAATTGGACATTTTGCTCTATAAAATGCTGCAAGCAGCTCTGAAGAGTTCCAACTTATAAACCCCTGGAATTAATACGGACTGTGATTAACAATGCCAAATTATAATGTGAGTTTAGCAGTTCACTGCTGTTTATTCAGTGTCAGTCCAACGATCTGGAGACATCGAGGCCATTACCTTTGGTTTCAGTCTATTTGGAGCTGAAACAGCAGGAATCGTTGCCTGCAAGTCTGTTTCTGAGTGAGGCTGCTTGCTGGAGCGGTACAGCTGGCGTTGGCTGCGGTGGTTCGGATCTGCCGATGGACATAAGCAATGCAACAGCGTTCAACGTGCATGGCCTAGTAAGGCACTGCGGGATTAAACCTCTCTCACTCAGCGTTAAGTCATTCGCATGAGGAAGAGCAAATTGAGCAAATTGTCGAACAGAATTGCTAACAGATGTTTCGATGATCCCTATCCAATTACAATGTCGTCTGTTTGCAAAATTTTATTCAGCGAGTGAATTACGTTTCTAACCAGCAATGAGATCCAGAGGACAAGGTGAAAATATTCATGGGAGATACTACTGCGTGAATTCACATTGACAACGATAACATCAAATTCGTTCAAATCGCCCCCACCCCCACAGCCCCTCATTCTGTTGGAAAAGTTGCCATTTTGTTTCCCATGTGGAATGGACAAACTTGTATTCGTCCTGAGAAGTACTTGTGTCTTGACAATGTATCTCCGAAAGTCATTGAGAGCAGATTTTGTAAACGTAAGATTTAAAATGACAGAGCGTCGTCCAAACTCAGGATGACTTTGGAACTAGCAAAACTGTGTCAGAAACAAGAATCTATTTTAAGTCATGCTTGGCCAATTTTTAAACTTTTGGATATAATGTGTTCAGTTTTCCAAATATTGGCTGGATGCCTGAAATGCGTACTCCAAATCAATGACTATTATTGCGAGCCAATGTTTCAGTCACACTTCTGTTTTACTTTTCTGTGCATTGAAATTACTCCATAGAGGCCGGCATCCCATTACCCAGGCACTGTTTAGGACAAGTGCATAACACTTGATATAAGTTCGGCTTCCTCAGAGACACCTCTTAGAGAGGAAAGAACCTCCCACACTTTAATTGTATCTGTCAGCCAATAATCCCTGGCTGAATCATATTAAATAATATTCTATGAAGTTCACCTGTCTGATCTAGTTTTAATCCCTACAAAACAATTACCATTAGCAATTCAAATGTATAAATGCCTCATAAGCACCACACGTGGACAAAAATTCTAATTCAGTTGCATTGATTGTCTCACTTGCAGTTGTACGACCAGAAAGAGCAACTCAACTTTTAACTGGAACAAACAGAAAGACGAAGAGAGAGGGAGAGAGATGAGGGAGAGAGTTGCAGACAAAGAGAGAGAATTGGAGAGAGCGAGAGAGAGAGTGAGGCCTGTAGCTTTCACAACCACGACAGCTACAGAAAGCTGAAACTAAAACTGTGATTTTGTGGGATACCTCACATACTGGCTTCTTCTCTTGCATCGAATTAAATACAAGGGCTCATAAACGTTTTGTTTTGATGGCTTCAGGTAGAACACTCGCCAATTCTGTCTCAACTTCCACTAATTTCAACAACAAAATAGAGCATAAAATGCACCTGTCAAAGCCATAGCACCTCCCCATTCAGTGCTGGTTAAGGAACAGAATTTTGTTTTTGGCAAATGAGATTGACGCAGGCTTAATTCGGATCCTGACGATAATGTTCTGAAATATCTACTGTCCTTGCTCTTGTAGACAATACAGAGTATGAGTTTGGAAGGCGCTGTCTGAACAATATTGATTATTCTCTCAACTATTTCCTGCTGCGACTTGTACACAGGCATTCGAGGAAGAGGAAGTTTACGTGTTGCCAAAGAAGACATGTATTTAGCCAGGGATGCTATGAGACATCTTGAGTATTATTGCGGAAGCTTTCCACCTAGTAAGCTTTGCTTATTGTGCTGTGTAGATAGTTGGATTCACTCCTCGGGTGACTGTCTATGTGGAGATTGCACATTCCCTCCGTGTCTGCTGGAGTTTCCTCTGACAATCCATAGATGTGGTGGTCAAGTGATTTGGCCATGCTAAATTGTCCATCGTGTTCGATGCGTTCGTCAGGTGTAATTATTGGGTACGGGAATGTGTCCGGTGGGTTCCACTTTGGACGGTCAGTGTGGACGTGTTGGACCGAAAGACCTGTTTCCATGCTGTCGGGAATCTAATCTAATAACTGTGTACTGGTTCTCTTGCGAAAATTATTTTGCCAGAATGTTGTTGCAATGTCTGCTTCAGAAACAGTGGCTAAACAGCATTGAGATCCTTGAATTGTTGCCTTTTGTTGAAGTAAACAAAAGCAGCATATATGGGTGGATTCATTCTCACCGGGAAACAGGTTTTTAGTTTTCCCGTCACTTTAAGTTGGGGTGGGATTTGGAAAGAGATTGAAGCTCATTGACACACATCTGTCCCTTTTACGGAAAAAAATCCTGGCGACCTCTGTCTGCTGCTACAGAGTTTTTCTTTTTTTTTTCTTTTTCCTTTCTCCATGACTGAAGATAGCAGGTTAAAATGAAAAATCTATGTTAATGGGAGGAAAAACCCCAACAAATACTGAAAAAAAAATCCCAGCAGGGTTGGCAGCATCTCGAGAGAGTAACCCGAGTTAACGATGCATCTACAGTCATACTTCTTCGGAAATCATGGTTTTTGGTAGTGCTGTTACATTTTAACAGTTAAGGATTAATAGGTGAACAAAGTATACGTTTGGTCAACCATTTAATGGAATGTAAGTGATGCCAATTTTACATTCTTTGCTTGAAGAAATCAATCACATCTGGAACACTGCACTTTTTGCATGCATTTAAATCAATAAAGTTTCGGTTCGGGGGTGTCTTCTTGAAAAGTTGTGAACGGAGCTTGTCCAGTTCGTAACAATTCCCACAGCTGTCACTGGACTAGATTCTGAAGTTTCAATGTCATCAAACGTGCATCAGACAAAAGATTGAAAATCAGAATGAGAAACTACAGAAAGACAATGGAATCGGTCTCACTCTGAAACTATCTATCAATGTATTCTAACAGATGAAAGGCTTAACAGACAATCAATGTTTCAACGTATAATTTCAGTTACATCGCACTGCAAATTGTGCTATAAATTCTGTGTTACGATCGAGCCCTTCACAATCACCCGATGAAGGAGCATCGCTCCGAAAGCTAGTTGGCTTCCAATTAAACTTGTTGGACTATAACCTGGTGCTATGTGACTTTTAACTTTGTACACCCCAGTCCAACACCGGCATCTCCAAATCGGTCTCACTCTGTGAGTGACTTCTCTACATTTGGCAAATACAACAGTAACATTTTAAATGAAATACAAAAGGTGTGCACTGTCTGTAAAATATAAAAAAAATAAACAAAATGTTTTCGAGAAACTCGGCAATTCTGGCTGCATCTGCGTAGAGAAAACAGAGGTAACATATCGAGTCCAGTAACGCTTCATCAGTAACGTCATTGAGATAAGTGAAGACCATGAAGCTACCCTTCATTGTTGAGGGATCACTCCTTAATGAATTCCGCGATGTGCGTTTTGGTCGGAAGTGTTGACATCAATTTGTGATTTTATTTCTTGAGCAGTTATAATATGTTTTTGAAAACGGTATCATAGCAGCTGATGTAACGTTTTTGCTCAAGTGAGTTCAACGAATATTAATGATGAGATGCACAGCCATGTTAGTGAGGATGTATTTCAATTGTATTCCAGGGCCCACTTGAATGGGTCAGTTCAGAGGATCTTGTTGAACTATCAATTCCAGACTAATTAAAACAACTTCTTATCTAAGAAATGGAAGATGCAGTAATTGATGAGTTCGAGCGAAGTCACTAGCCGATTCTAGCAGCTGTTCAGATCCCTGGTTATCTCCTTTGTAAATTGTTGATGTTGAACATCAATGTGAGCTCTGTATGTTCTTGATAGCAGTTCAAATTGATTTATTTCACAACCCCTTGTTGCGCTTAAAAATTGAGTAAAGTGAGTTAGCCTGTGCACAGTGTTACACTGCTTTAGATTGCGTTGTATCTGCAACGAGTTTGCTTTGTTAATTTCTAGAATTCAGTCCTACTTTAACAAAACGGGGCATGTATCAAAAAATGTGATTTTTTTGTTCTCTCAGGGGTAGTTGTGAGTCTTCAGAATTCTGGGCATCAAAGGTTAATAAATGATTTTTTTTAATGAAAAGAAGTCATGACGGTAGAGCTAGTTCCTTGATGACCAATGAAGTGAAAGAAAAGCAGGGGTATTCAGAAATATTCATGCATGTCGATATGAGGATAAAGGTGTGTGAAATTATCTATTAGCAATTATTAGCAATGCAGGCTCTAAGGGATAAATGAGCAACTGATGTATTTTTGATTGTATCTTCAAAGAGTTAACGAATTGTGTTTTTCCTTGAGTGTTTTTTGTTGAGAAAAAGGCTTCTGGCCAAGAGCTGGGAGTGGACAGTCATCATTTCTTACCAGGTTTTACTTGTGAGCCTGGCGATCAGAATAAGTATAACCAAATACCTTTCTTGTGGAGGCAGGCCGTTCGGTCCACGGAATCCACACCAATCTTCCAAAGAATGTCCAATCCAGCTACCCAAAACCTGTAGCCCGCATTTCACATGGCTCACACATCGACACTGCACATCCCTGGATATTATGGGCTATTTACCACGTATAACCCACGTTCAGTGCACATCTTTGTGCTGTGGGACAAAATCGGAGTTCTCAGAGGAAATCCATGCAGACACAGGGGGAATGTACAAACTTCGTGTGGTCGCCCGTGGATGAAATTGAACCGACGTGTCTTGCACAGTGAAGCAGCTGTGTTAACCATTGAGTCACGTGCCAAGAAAAAATCGTTTGATATAAATCTTTTCAGGAGGAAAACTCTGTTTTCCAGTCCCTATAATACGCAGAGGAAGCTGGAAATCGTCTCATCCTACTCTGAGGTTTATGTTTATTCGGATTTTACAATATTGACTATCACTCTGATGTTGTATAATATTGTGCATAACCGAGCCTAAAACAGATGGTAGTAAGATTTTAAATAAGGGGAGACAAAGATCAGAGATTATTGTAATTTAGAAAGCGAATAACATCGAGCACATGCAGGCACAGAAATTGATCAGGAATAAGTCATCACAGGTATGGATGTGGGTCGAGCGAGCATGATAGGTCACAAATTAGGTTAGATCAAAGGATGAGGAGATCACACAGACCGAGTGAAGGAAGACACAGGAGGAAGCAACTGTGGGTTTGAGAGGAGACTGTGTTTTGCAGAGTTGAGATGGAGACGCAAAATGGCAATTGGGAGTGTCTGAGAGAGAGTGACAGCGAGGGATGGAGAATAAATTAGAGCGATAGGTAGGGATGAAAAGGTATTGAGATGGATGGGAGAAACTGTGAAACTAACAAACCGTGCACAATAATTCACGGGAGAAGCTGATTTTTGTTTCTTGACAGAATTCTATCTTATTGAGCGATATTGCAAATTGGTCACACTTGATGCAACTGTGTTAGTTTCAGTATAACAGTTTCTTCCATAAACCTGTTACCATTCCGAAATTCTAAACCGCATTTGAGTCCAATGTTGGATCAATATCTTCATAACCCAGTATTTTGTAACTGAACATAAAAAAGCCTTTCTCACGGAAATTACAAAAGCACAAGTCTGATGGTCTGGAATTTAATTTAGTTGCATAAAAATCGG
>NC_057716.1:116014693-116020372 GCF_004010195.1 Chiloscyllium plagiosum
AAGCAAATGTAAGGAATTCTGGTAGAAGCTCAGATATCGTAATCTCAGCATCACTATATGTATATAGATTCTAATCCAATCATAGTCGATAAATTTGAATTTAATGATTAAATAAACTCGCATCATGACAAGTTTTCTCCCTGTTTCGTTTAGTGGAGGAAATCAGTCGGCCTACGTGTGAATTCAGAAGAGACAAAAAAACTGCAGATGGTGAAATCCAAGGCAGACAAGCAGGAGGCTTGTAAAACAAGGGAAGTCCAGCAGCATCAGGAGGTGAAGATATCAAAGTTTCGGGTGTGACCTTCCTTCAGTCCTGGAGAAGGGTGTAAGTGGATCCATAGATTAAGCAGGATAGTGGTTGAGGATCGCAGTGTGGTGTGTTCGGGACACGTGAAATCAAATAGAGGGTACAGCCTTGCTGGTTGATGGGAACAATGCATTTGTTTTGTTTCTGGAAAAAAATGCTTGGTTAGTGGAATGGAAGAGGGGGACAGGGGAGGGGCTGGAATGGTGCTGGGGGAAAGGAAATGAAGGTATTTGAGATGAGAGAACTCAATGCTGCGTGTTCAGTCCATATTCTCTGCACGCAGAGGATGAGGTGCCGTTTCCCAAAACCTGCAGTCAGATTCGCTGTGCCAAAGAAGGAGGCGAAGGATGGACGTGCTGGAAAACGAATTACAACAGTCAACGACTAGGAGGTCAGGCCGGCTCCTGCAGGCCAGGCTGAGATGCTTAATGAAACGTGTCCTCAGTTTACTCTTGCTCTCGCTGATGACGGGTAGACCTCATCCGAACCACTGGATATAGTAAACTAGTTTGGAGAGGAGAAGGTGAACATCAGTTCGACCTGGAAAGACAGTTTGGGACCCGGGATGGAGGTGAGTGAGTGGTAGTGTGCCAATAGTTTTTGCAAGTCGTATGCGAATGTGCCTTTGGGTTCGGGAGCGTTTACGGGGCAATGTCACCAAACATTTGGGGACTGGAACGAGACTTGATGTACTCATGAGGGGTGGGGGTGTGGGGAGAGCAAGGTATTCTTGGTGTTGTGGTTCAATTAGAGTTGTCAGAAGTGTTTAAGGATTATTGGTTGAATGTGGAGAATACTCAGCCGTTGTATGAGCGCAAGGGCGAACTTATCTTAATTTGTGTAAAGAGGTTTTGAGAGCAGTGCAATGGAGAATGGAGGAGGTGCGCTCGAGGGCTCTTTGAATGACAAGGCAGAGAAACATATTGGTAAAAATGGGTGGACATCTATGATGCTTGATAGTGGAATGTCTCCTCATCCAAGCAGATGTAGTATCGGCTGAAGTATTGCGTGAATGCAGTGGATGACTTGCCTGTTGTTGGCAGGGAAAGTGTGTCGTTCGTCTCGCGATGAGTGTCTGTGGGTTTTCTATCACTCATCCGCCTGGAGATTGCACCCGAGATAGAAATGGAGATGTCAAGACAGGGGAGGTTGATGTCTGGGATGGACCAAGTGTGACTCCTGCAATGTGCCTCATTGTTAACTGCCCTGGAGCGGTTGTGGTGTGTGATAAAATACTGACATAGTATACAATTAAATGCATGAACTATTAATAGAAGACTTCCATTCTTGCTTCAATTATTCCAAACTACCTTATTCTGTCAAGCTGTCGTCACTTGAGTTTCATAACCGTTGCTCTCTTGAGATACCCAACGTTATTTTCATAGTTAGGAATCACACAACGCCAAGCTTTAGTTCAACAGATCCATTCTAATTATTAGATGACCTTTTCCTATTAATGTATAATTATCCATATCATGATTAGAATATATTCTGCATTTTTCTTTATAGAGAACATTGCCAAAATATAATTTCATTCTCGCCTTCAATTTTTCAATATTAGCATACTAAAGTTTTATGAAGTACTTTCTATAGTGATGAAAGTCAGTGTACTGGATTAAGAATATTTGTATTTAAGACTCTGTTCATGACTCTGTCAGTTTATGTTGTGATGACTGTTATGTCCCTTGGCATCTGTTACTGCATGTCTGAGATCTTGTCTTTTCTGTCTGAGCGTGTGATCTTTCTCTGTCTTTCTTCCTAAATCCACACTTCAATATTCATGGCTCACAATTACGGGAAGAAGAAATGGAGAGGTCTGGGGTAAGTGGTGTTTAGTCGGCACCAAGGACATTGTCTTGCCATTTTTCATTTTCTATCTATTATGCTTCGACATTTTTTTCAGATTAACGTTTTTGTGCTCTGGCATCATGTTAGATGATACTTATCTACTCATATAAATCTGTGCTAACATTGTTTAGGCTACTAAGAGACTTTAGAAATGGTAGCCCCAATTCCTCAAAATTACATAATGATGGTTTAAAATTAAGTGTAATATGTTTAATACAGGGAAAGAATACCTGTTTGAAATAAATATTTTAAATATAAAAATAAGGATTAAGGTGGAAGTCATCATTCTGTTGACAGTTATATATTGTACAATAGCTCTAGTGTCAAGGAAGAATTTTTGAAATCTCAGCATTTAGTAACTTTTGGGCAAAGCTTCAAATGGGCCTTTTTGATCTTATGTAGAAGGAAGTGTGCTTTGAGTGCTCCGGTTTCCTCCCACAGTCAAAAGAAATGTGCAGGTTAGGTGAATTGGCCATGCTAAATTGCCCGTAGTGTTAGGTGAAGGGGTAAATGTAGGGTAATGGGTCCGGGTGGGTTGCTCTTCGGAGGGTCGGTGTTGAGCTTGTTGGGCCGAAGGGCCTGTTCCAAAATTGTAAGTAATCTAATCTAACCTAACATGTCTATTTGGAAACACTAGCTTTCGGAGCGCGGCTTCTTCATCAGCTAGTTGTGGAGTTTCAAACGTCTTAGAAAATATTAATTCAATTTCCACATTTCTCATGCATTCTGCCTGAGCAGAGCACAGTCTCTCATTCTGCTTAACATGTCGAAAGGAATTTTTTACCGTCACACTTCACCAGCTTTCAAACTGGTGCCAGGTCCGAACATGTACCATTGGATACTCTAATTGACAAAACACTTTGCCAGTTGCATACTTCACTGCACTTTACTTCAGCCATGCAAGTGGATCCCATACATTGTTTTATTAAATTACTGTCTTGAGTAAATAAATGATAAGCTTTTTTTTAAATCAAAGTTAATTTTACAGAAATAGAGAGAGGAAATATCATCCTCCATCATAGAAATGGCGGAAAACGATTAAAACTTCATCCTAGAAATGTTAATTGCGACTTGGACTCTGCTGACGATCCAAGTATATTTTGTCTCATTCGATTAACCTCAATTTAAACTTGATCCTGTCCCGCAGAAAGTGTGCTATGATGCTGTCGGATAGCTTTATTTATTCAACATTTCATCCTTTCCTGACTTCACTGCACCGGACTTCAGCCATTCAAATGGATCTCGTGCTTTTCTTTCTCAATTATGATAATGAGTAAATCAATGAGAAGTGATTTCCCATTTCTAGCAAAGGAAATTGAACAGAAGAACAGAGCAAAATTTGCTTTCCTTATTGAAAATGTTCAGGAAACGGTAAGAAAAAAATCCGTCTCGACATGTTAATTGCGTCGTTGTCTTTGTATCTGATAAGAAAGCTCTGAGATTATTCTTTAGTCTCTTTTCGTTAAATGCATTTCATTTGTCATCCTCTCTCCAGCAGCAACTGTTCTTTCTGCAAAAGCATTCTTCACAATCGCATGGTCGTTCTCACTGGAGTTATATTGTGCTGGATTGCTGCAAATTGTTTCCGAAATTCGTGCCGGCTCATCACACGTGTTGGTTCTCTCATGGCCACTTTGAAATTTTCAGCCAGCGATGTTTCACTGGCTCACTGTGGTTTTCCCCTCTGATTTATTTTTCTGGCCATTTGCTGTGAAAAGCATAAAACAATGCACTACACTGAAAAGCAAAACACCGACTTTGGTTCTAACAGCAGTGACCGCACTGGGCTGTTTGTAACCTCATCATCGAGGCTTTACAGAGGAAGCTCGATTTATGATTGGTATTGGTCCATGGAAATGTGGTTTGAAACTCAGCTTTGTTGCTTACGCGTCATGGACCGCATTTATCATGTTTCATTTCTCCCGTCTGTTGTTGTTTTGCTGCTCAATATTCTGACAGTCGCAATGTCGTGACTACGAGAGAGTGACATGGGCTCCAGGACTGCACCATTGGAGAGAATTACAAAGACCGAGAAATGGTAAAGGGAAGGAGATCCATCATTTTACTCTTTAGTATATCTGATACTTTCATGATTTCATTGGGTGCTGGGTTTTTTTATGATATATATGTGCGAACTAAAACCTCCGGTTCAGATCACCACATGACAACAGAACGCGCATCTGCCATGATACAGCTCCTCAGCATATTTGCCAATACTTTCTTTTAGACTGTAACACAGCATCAATTCGGAAATGAGCTCAATCACACTGTGAAATATCCAGGCGAATGCACTGCAAAATTAGTAATAGCTTCTGCCTATTTAGAGCGACTGTAGACTTGTTCCTGGCACAAATATGCTGATGACAACACTGGAACAATGTCCAGGACAGAATAAGCCTCAATGTGCAAGTGAATATACATATCTCCTCAGTCATCAACGGTTGTACTATCTGACTGAGTGACAAGTATGAGGCGGTGAATTCTTTGAATAGACAAGCTGTGATTTGAAACCTGCGGCGTTGGTACTGCACTTAGTTTGCCGTACATTCGGCTGTGCATTGTTTCCTTAATTCTTTTTGTTGTACTGAATAATATGCACACTTAAACAATGACTTAAATATTGTTGGGGAGATTTCACTGGGGTGTTTAATGTAGGGCTAGGGAGGGTGACACTTCCAGCCCTGAAATGGTTAACAACAGCCAGGCAAGCTGCTGCAGGCGACTGCATGACTGCTGGAGCTTGTAAGGGATATGCATAATGTTAATTAAATCTTGGAGCCTGTAAATACCAGCCAGCATCAGTTGCCCCATCGAAACTCGGGATTAATAAACAAACTGATCGGAATCTGTAACTGTCAGACAAGTGTGAATTGCTCTATCAGAACCTGTAACTAGTGAGTGTGAATGGCTCTAATTAAGTCTAAAGTTGATAAGTGTAATTGACAATTTAGTCAAACTGAAACTATTGAAAATGGCTAGCCTGTCAGACGCATAGTAATTCCTTGAAACAATGAACTATTGAATACGGGATCGGAACCGCTCCCGGGGATGGCTGAGCCATTGTCAAGCACAGCAGGAGGACGGATCCCCAGCGCGCGCAGATGAATGGACCAATGGGGAAGGCGAACTAACCGGGGACTCCAGGCAGCGCGAAGTCTAATTGTGTCAAGTTTGAACGGGAAGGGAGAACGCCTTCTCCAACGAATGCATGCTTGTAGATTCGTTGTACCAGGTAATAAATTGCTGTCTGCGTCTAACCATAGTTGCCAGTGTGAGTCTCTCCTTCCGAAAGAACACGCAAAGACGGGACCCTGCGGGTCCGTCTTAACATTTGGTGACCCCGACGCGGGAAGGAAAAGAGACAACGGCAAGGTGGCAACGTTGGCGGATCAGGGAGCAGACAACCTTCGGCCGAAGTTTTCTAAAGGTGAGGAAGCGCCTGTTAATCCTAAGGCTTCCAGTAGTTAGATTTTCTCTCAGTTAGTTTCTTGTCTGCTCTCCGACCCTCACCAACCCAAAAAAAA
>NC_057716.1:116023316-116025092 GCF_004010195.1 Chiloscyllium plagiosum
GGGCAGAGGAACACAAGGGGTAGTACAGGGTGCACTGATGGGGCCCGATGAGGAGTACAGCTACTCCCGGTGGTCTGAGGAAGAGTGCTGACGGTGCCCACGAGAATCTTGCAGTCCCCTGGCCCTCAAAGCGGCACCCGCCAATAGACCCCCTATGATTCGAGGAAAGGTGTGTGGGGAGAATTTCCTATTTCTGATTGATACAGGGGCATCTCGCTCCACAATTACTAAATTACCAAGGGGCCTGACCCTCTCGGGCAGGATACTGGAGACTGTGGGATTCTCGGGGAGGGTCGAGGAACAGCCTTACACCGTGCCAGCAACAATAACCATCGGGGAACAAAAGATCTCTCTGCCCCTACTCCTGGCCCCGAAGTGTCCAGTTAACCTGCTGGCGAGGGATGCTCTTACCCAGTTAGGGGTCTGCATCCACTGTTCAACTGAGGGGTTGCGACTCCTATGGCCTGGGGATTCCTCCCCGGACTTAAGGGGGATGGGACAATTCTTGCTTGCCCCCACTTCAGGGGACTCGCGAGTTACATCTGTAGACATTTACTGGATTCGGCTGTTGTACGTGGTGGAGGGAAGGGGATTGATGGGGGAATTTGAAAACTGGCGCCCATCTATTCCAGGCTCCCAGACGTACCTCCCCCCAAAAGACCCCTACCACGTGACGCTAAATTATGTCGCCCATTATGACCCTGAGTACGACGACCGCTTCAACGCCCACCTGGGGGATAGAAGGGATATGATTAAACTCACGTATCTCATCGCCGGGAAGGAAGGGATTGCCGCTGCAGTCAGCCTGCATCCGGACCAGGCAGAGTGGTATCAGTTAGGGGAACAGGCTGCCCCGCATGTCACACTCGCAATAGCACCCGGATCAAAGGCCCGTAACCTGGGACCCATGGTCCTTGCCGCACTAAGATGCGAGTACCAAAGAATAGGAGAAGGCCTCGATGAGGTGTCACTGGATGGCTGCTTCCAGAGACGCCCCATCGATGTGCTGGAAGAAGGGGTTTACGAAAAAATGGCGGTGGACAGGTCCCTCCTTTTGGACAATGTTGACCACTGGAAAGCGGCACAACTGCTGCGTGATATAGACCCCGTCCTCTGGACGGTACACCCGCAGGACACTGGCCAACTGGACGGGACAGTCCACCTGCAGCTGAAACCTTCTGTTAAACGCTGCATCTGGGTGACACAATATCCTCTCACCTGAGAACAGAGGGAAGGGATTCGCCCAACAATCAGGGGACTGCTAGAAGTGGGGGTCCTCAGGAAAGTGAAGGGGGGACACTGGAATACGCCAATCCTACCCGTCTCCAAGGGGCTGGGCAAGGGGTGGCGCATGGTCCATGACCTCCGAAGGATACATGAAGCCACGGAGACTTTAAACCTGAACGTCCCTGACCCCTACGTTGCACTGCAGGCGCTCACGCCTGCCAGCCGTTTTTTCTCTTTCATAGACCTGGCTAACGCTTTCTTTTGCCTTCCACTGCACCCAGAGTGTCAGGAGTGGTTTGCCTTCACCTTCGAGGGAGAGCGGTACACATACAATCGCCTCCCACAGGGGTACAAAGACTCCCCAGGCCTGTTTAGTGCAGCTTTGACCCCTATACTTAAACAGATATCGCTTCCCACCAGCACCACAATCATACAGTATGTCGATGATTTGTTGATTGCCAGTGAAACTGACACCCAAAATTTGGAGGCGGTCCGCACCTTGCTGGACACCCTTGTGGCAGCCGGTTTTAAAGTAAAACGGGAAAAGTG
>NC_057716.1:116025868-116031218 GCF_004010195.1 Chiloscyllium plagiosum
CTTCATCAGGTGATTGTGAAGGGCTCGATCGTAACACAGAATTTATAGCAAAAATTTGCAGTGTGATGTAACTGAAATTATACGTTGAAAAATTGATTGTCTGTTAAGCCTTTCATCTGTTAGAATACATTGATAGATAGTTTCAGAGTGAGACCGATTCCATTGTATTCCTGTAGTTTCTCATTCTGATTTTCAATCTATGTCTGATGCACGTTTGATGACATTGAAACTTCAGAATCTAGTCCAGTGACAGCTGTGGGAATTGTTACGAACTGGACAAGCTCCGTTCACAACTTTTCAAGAAGATACCCCCGAACCTAAACTTTATTGATTTAAAGGCATGCAAAAAGTGCAGTGTTCCAGATGTGATTGATTTCTTCAAGCTACGAGGCTTTAAGTAAAACACACTTTCTTCATTAAAAAAAAAGTTAACACACCGCAAAGAATGTAAAATTGGCATCACTTACATTCCATTAAATGGTTGACCAAACGTATACTTTGTTCAACTATTAATCCGCAACTGTTAAAATGTAGCAGCACCACCAAAAACCATGATTTCCGAAGAAGTATGACTGTAGATGCATCGTTAACTCGGGTTACTCTCTCGAGATGCTGCCAACCCTGCTGGGATTTTTTTTCCAGGATTTGTTGGGGTTTTTCCTCCCATTAACACAGATTTTTCATTTTAACCTGCTATCTTCAGTCATGGAGAAAGGAAAAAGAAAAAAAAAAGAAAAACTGTGTAGCAGCAGACAGAGTACGCCATGTTTTTTTCAGTAAAAGGGGCAGATCTGTGTCTATGAGCTTCAATATCTTTCCAAATCCCACCCCAACTTAAAGTGACGGGAAAACTAAAAACCTGTTTCCCGGTGAGAATGATTCCAGCCATTTTTGCTGCTTTTGTTTACTTCAACAAAAGGCAACAATTCAAGGATCTCAATGCTGTTTAGCCACTGTTTCTGAAGCAGACATTGCAACAACATTCTGGCAAAATAATTTTCGCAAGAGAACCAGTACACAGTTATTAGATTAGATTCCCGACAGCATGGAAACAGGACTTTCGGTCCAACACGTCCACACCGACCGTCCAAAGTGGAACCCACCGGACACATTCCCGTACCCAATAATTACACCTGACTAACGCATCGAACACGATGGACAATTTAGCATGGCCAAATCACTTGACCACCACATCTATGGATTGTGGAAGGAACTGGAGCACTCAGAGGAAACTCCAGCAGACACGGAGGGAATGTGCAATCTCCACATAGACAGTCACCCGAGGAGGGAATCCAACTATCTACACAGCACAATAAGCAAAGCTTACTAGGTGGAAAGCTTCCGCAATAATACTCAAGATGTCTCATAGCATCCCTGGCTAAATACATGTCTTCTTTGGCAACACGTAAACTTCCTCTTCCTCGAATGCCTGTGTACAAGTCGCAGCAGGAAATAGTTGAGAGAATAATCAATATTGTTCAGACAGCGCCTTCCAAACTCATACTCTGTATTGTCTACAAGAGCAAGGACAGTAGATATTTCAGAACATTATCGTCAGGATCCGAATTAAGCCTGCGTCAATCTCATTTGCCAAAAACAAAATTCTGTTCCTTAACCATCACTGGATGGGGAGGTGCTATGGCTTTGACAGGTGCATTTTATGCTCTATTTGGTTGTTGAAATTAGTGGAAGTTGAGACAGAATTGGCGAGTGTTCTACCTGAAGCCATCAAAAACAAAACGTTTATGAGCCCTTGTATTTAATTTGATGCAAGAGAAGAAGCCAATATGTGAGGTATCCCACAAAATCACAGTTTTAGTTTCAGCTTTCTGTAGCTGTTGTGGTTGTGAAAGCTATAGGCCTCACTCTCTCTCTCGCTCTCTCCAATTCTCTCTCTTTGTCTGCAACTCTCTCCCTCATCTCTCTCCCTCTCTCTTCGTCTTTCTGTTTGTTCCAGTTAAAAGTTGAGTTGCTCTTTCTGGTCGTACAACTGCAAGTGAGACAATCAATGCAACTGAATTAGAATTTTTGTCCACGTGTGGTGCTTATGAGGCATTTATACATTTGAATTGCTAATGGTAATTGTTTTGTAGGGATTAAAACTAGATCAGACAGGTGAACTTCATAGAATATTATTTAATATGATTCAGCCAGGGATTATTGGCTGACAGATACAATTAAAGTGTGGGAGGTTCTTTCCTCTCTAAGAGGTGTCCCTGAGGAAGCCGAACTTATATCAAGTGTTACGCACTTGTCCTAAACAGTGCCTGGGTAATGGGATGCCGGCCTCTATGGAGGAATTTCAATGCACAGAAAAGTAAATCAGAAGTGTGACTGAAACATTGGCTCGCAATAATAGTCATTGATTTGGAGTAAGCATTTCAGGCATCCAGCCAATATTTGGAAAACTGAACACATTAGATCCAAAAGTTTAAAAATTGGCCAAGCCTGACTTAAAATAGATTCTTGTTTCTGACACAGTTTTGCTAGTTCCAAAGTCATCCTGAGTTTGAACGACGCTCTGTCATTTTAAATCATACGTTTACAAAATCTGCTCTCAATGACTTTCGGAGATACATTGTCAAGACACGAGCACTTTTCAGGACGAATAGAAGTTTGTCCATTCCA
Source organism: Chiloscyllium plagiosum (assembly GCF_004010195.1). Classification (NCBI taxonomy): domain Eukaryota; kingdom Metazoa; phylum Chordata; class Chondrichthyes; order Orectolobiformes; family Hemiscylliidae; genus Chiloscyllium; species Chiloscyllium plagiosum. The sequence continues at coordinate 116,028,497 of NC_057716.1, forward strand.
CATGGGAAACACAATGGCAACTTTTCCAACAGAATGAGGGGCTGTGGGGGTGGGGGAGATTTGAAAGAATTTGATGTTATCGTTGTCAATGTGGATTCACGCAGTATTATCTCCCATGAATAATTTCACCATGTCCCCCGAATCTCATTGCTGGTTTGAAACGTAATTCATTCGCTGAATAACATTTTGCAAACAGACGACAATGTAAATGGATAGGGGTCATCGAAACATCTGTTAGCAATTCTGTTCGACAATTTGCTCAATTTGCTGTTCCTCATGCGAATGACTTAACGCTGCGTGAGAGAGGTTTAATCCCGCAGTGCCATACTCGGCCATGCACGTTGAACGCTGTTGCATTGCTTATGTCCATCGGCAGATCCGAACCACCGCAGCCAATGCCAGCTGCACTGCTCCAGCAAGCAGCCTCACTCAGAAACAGACTTGCAGGCAACGATTCCCGTTGTTTCAGCTCCAGCTGGATTGAAACCAAAGGTAATGGCCTCGATGTCTCCAGATCGTTGGACTGACACTGAATAAACAGCAGTGAACTGCTAAACTCACATTATAATTTGGCATTGTTAATCACAGTCCGCATTAAAACCAGGGGATTATAAATTGGAACTTCAGAGCTGCTTCCAGCATTTTATAGAGCAAAATGTCCAATTTCCTCTGAAATCCTGTATGTTTGCTTTTTCGCGGCCATTCTTACCAGGTTTGCTAACACTGCGCACACTGCCATTCCAGCTAAACAGTTCATGTATATGTCTGGTTGAATGACCAACACACCGCCCCTCCACCCCAATGATTATGTCTGCGAAATGAAGATTGGTGCACGGTGTTTCCTTCGATGTGCCAACTCTCCAAACCCAAGTCATTGCCAGTCACTGATAGTACGAACAGCCAGTTCTTGGGATCTGTCACCTACCTGTCTTCAGATCCGCAAGCGACTTCCTGGATGGGATCGTTGTTTGGTCTTGTTTGGCACACGGTACGCCCCTTGAGGGAAATGCACACCATAACCAAACGGGAAATCTGCTTCTCTCTCTCTTTCTTCGAGAATTTATGATCTTACTTTCTAGGCAATGAGGAAATGTGGCGCAATGTTCAACCCGGACAAACGTAGATGAATCTGTCGGTGTCAGGGACGGTTGTCTTGTACAAAAAGCAGCGCTCCTATTGGGCGCCTCACCTGTTTTGCTATGCTCGCTATTCTGTCATTGGACAATGAATCCTTTGTTGAGGTTTATTGCCTGTTGTATAAAAACAGGAGTTCATGTGGTTTCGATAGTCAGAAAACAGCGATGGTTCTCTTTGAGCTCCTCCTCCTTTTCTGCTTATCTCCAGGTAAGATGCGGACTTCTTTGTAAAATTTTCCTCTTTTGTACGTTGACAGAGAAAAGGAACGCTGAGTAGATGTCTAGGAAACGCGGTGACAATCAGCGGTTGTCCCTTCCCACTGCTCTGATGCTGATGGGAATTCACCGCTCTTTTGCTGCTCATCGTGTAATCTGAAATGTTCCCTGCTCAGTGACAGTGATGGGAAAGTTGCATTAATTTATCGGTTCTATAAGATGCTTAGATGTTTGTATTCATATAATGCGAAATTCTGAGAGAGCCCAGAAAACTTCCTTGGTTGCGTGGTTAGAGAGAAATCGATTTAGATTTAATTGGAACTTATCTATTTAACGGGTCTATCTACAAAATTGCCCTTATGCTGAGGAAGTGAGTGATCGGAGGCCGTGTCAGAATAGGACAGGGCGTGGGATCCACTCCACAACCGGGCCCTGCATTTCCCATGAGGGGATATACTGTGGATTCTGAAAGTCGTCAACGCAGGGCGGCACAGTAGTTCGTACTGTTACAGGACAGCTTCACGGGCCGGTTTGAATTTCACCATCAGCAACTGATTGCATGGACTCTCCCCTGTGTCAGCTTCGGTTCCATTAGGTGCTCTGGTTTCCTCTGACAGTCCACGGATGTGCAGATTATGTGTGTTTCCGAAAATGCAGGGTGACAGGGAAACTGCCGGATGCACTGCGGCAGGTGTGACGGACCAAATGGGCTCCCTTTACACTGTTGGGAATTAATAACAACCAAAACTGTTTTATAAAGTCAACTGGTCTCGTATCATCCGCAGAGACAGAAAGCTGAGTTAATAGTTCATAACTGACACAAATGTCATTGATCTGAATCCTTGTCAAAACTGTCGACAATGCAGTCAATAGTGACAAGCACTCTTGTATTTCTTTCGACATCAGGGATAATGAGAACTGTGCCTAACAGCTATCCTGTTTTCACATCTGGGAGAGATAATATATCCCTTTATGGCGCGGTTTTACCAACTGCATTTCAGTAAGGAAATTCTCATTCAGACCTGACCAGTCTCTCTGGAAGATTTTCCAGTCCAGAATCTGTTGGGTCCCGGGCAGCCACAGTTCCTGTGGCCAGTTGTGTCCTTATGCAGGAGATCGAAGAAACACATCAGTTCAAATGGCACAAAGAATCCTGACCATTCTGGTCTGAGTGTCCCATACTGAAAAATCACCACAAGACATTGTCATTATTCAGATGGTAACTATGGGGAATGATATTATACCTCTATGCAATCATGGATTGTCCTATCCTTCTGGATCCTCCAACTCACTTCTCCACAGTAAACTAGAAAATCTGTAATTCTCCACCTCTGAGCATACCTTTAAAGTTAGCTCGGAAGAGAGGGAGA
>NC_057716.1:116031718-116032236 GCF_004010195.1 Chiloscyllium plagiosum
TTGATTTCGAGATCAAATTGAATTAAGTGGTTTTCATCCGAAGTAAGATTCGCTTTCATTCTTGAGTAGAACCGCAATAACTTTTTTCCTCCGTTGTTCCTTAATGTTCCCAGCTTTACCGTTCTCTCTAACAAGAACATAATGCCTCGCAACTCGTCGTCACACTGTTGAACGTCTCCCACTTGTCAGACCTTCTTTTTACCATTTAACAGTATACATCAATCAAACTTGGAAAGTCCTTGGCAGATGCTTTTAAAATTTGTGTTACTCCAATTAAAAATATAATGCTAATGGAAGGCTTATTCTGTTCCATAACCATTTTGAAAGTAATAGAATTTTGACTTCAATACGCAAAGTGTTCCCTAACTTTTACTTCAGCCACCTGTCCTGCCTGTTATAGGAAAAGAGGATATAGTTTTGCTCCTTCTCTCTAGAAGCATCCACGTATTGGTAAAGACAATTTTCTTGAAAACATTTCACAAAGTCTTCACCACAAAACGTTCACATTACGGTAGTCC
>NC_057716.1:116033048-116051275 GCF_004010195.1 Chiloscyllium plagiosum
TTAAACATAAAAAAACACATTCAAATGGACTGAAATTGATCGATTTGTTACGTACATCTCTGATTGCAAAAAGCACAAGCGGAACTCCTTTATGACAGTCATCAGGATAGCACTGACCATAAGCAGTGCCACAAATACTGTCTCAACAACACATTACTACTGCAGGAAGTCGTCTTCACACCTATACTTCAATACTTTTGTAATTAAGGTCATTTACTGTGCTGATTTCTTGCTCATTACTCACTTGCATGAATTCAGTTAGTGAGTCGTGATGGAGGACACTAGCTCATTTTCAAATTTCTCGTAAATACAAAACTATGAATGGTCATTTTTTGCCGAATAATTTCTTTGCCTTGCAAACAGCTCTGCTTCAAGCACAATCACAACAATAGCAACCACTGTTGACAATGGAATTGGTTCGAACACTGGGGAGACCATGGCCTCGTGGTATTATCTCAAGACGATTAATCTTGTGATCCTGGTAATGACCGAGAGCATGGATTTGAATCCAAATACGGCAAATGGTGGAATTTGTATTCAATAAAATATCAGGAATGAAGAATCGTATGAAACTATTGTCAGCTGTCAGAAAAAAAAACTTATCTGGCACTTTAACGTCCTTCAGGGAATGGAATCTACCATCTTCACCTGGTTGAACTGACATGTGAGTCCAGCAATGTGGTTGACTTTCGATTGCCCGTTGAAATGGCCAAGCCAGCCACTCAGTTCTATCATTCCATTACAAAGCCTCAAAGAAATGATAACCGCATGAATCTAAGCACTGACAACTTACATCCCACGGACTGCAGTGTTTCAGGAAGGCAGCACACTAACATTTTGTCAGGAACAATGGGGAAAGGAAATTAAATGCTGACCTCGCATCTAACGAATGAATAAAAATAAAAGGTGACACTCAGGGAAGAGATTCAAAGGGATATCCCTCACTTGAAATAAGGAGTTTGATGTATAACCTACATGAGCATGATATTCAGGTCCATGTGAACAGGAGATTTTATTTCCAAGTCTTGTCGTTTAATTTTACGTAATGACATTGTCTGTGGTAGGATGTGAAACAGAGTATTTTGTACAATAACCAGGGCCTGTGAATTGCATCTCCAGTGACATTATTACTTTGATACAGTGTCCCTAGCATCTGTGGGACGATGTAAAAATGTGTCTTACGTGCAATAGTCTGTCGTTCACAATGACATCTTCAGCGACATGACTATTCTGACACAGTGCCCCTATCAGCTGTGGGAGCATACGAAACAGTGCCTTCAGTGTACTAACCTGCATCACTGACTTGCATCTCCAGCGACATTACTACACTGCTAAGGGTCGTTATCACCTGTGGGAGGATGTGGAACAGTGTTTCCCTCTGCATTACTTCTTTGGCGACAATACTATCTGACACAGTGTCCCTATCAATTGTTAGAAGACGTGAAATATTGCCTTTAGTGTAATAACCTAGGACTCTGAAGCACATCTCCAAAGATATTACTGTACTGACACAGTGTTGCAATCACCTGTGGGAGGACATGAAACGGTGCCTTTCATGTAATAAATTACTAATTGTACACAGTGTCCCAATCGTCTGTGGTAGGATGTGAAACTATGTATTCACTGTGGGCGGCACGGTGGCACAGTGGTTAGCACTGCTGCCTCACAGCGCCAGAGACCCGGGTCTGCGTGGGTTTCCTCCGGGTGCTCCGGTTTCCTCTCACAAAGATGTGCAGGTCAGGTGAATTGGCCATGCTAAATTGCCCGTAGTTTTAGGTAAGGGGTAGATGTAGGGGTGGTGTGGAGTTGTTGGGCCGAAGGGCCTGTTTCCACACTGTAAGTAATCTAATCTAATATTTACTGCAATAACCTGTGCCTCTGAATTGCATCTCCAGCGAAATTACGACTCTGACACAGTGTCCCTCAAATCTGTGGGAGAATATGAAACACTGTCTTTAGTGAAATATCATTTCCCTCTGAATTGCATCTCCAGTGACATTACGACTCCGACACAGTGCCTCTCTGATCTATGGGCGGATGTGAAACATTGTCTGTCGTGTAATAATCTGTTCTGTTGAATTACGTCTCCAAAGACATTAAACTCTGACACAGTGTCCCTATAATCTGTAGAAGAAGTGAAACAGTATCTTTCCTTTAATAGCCTGGGCCTCTAACTTGCATCTCCAGCGACATTACTACATCAGCAGTGTGACCTTGTCATCTATGGGAGGATGCAAAACAGTATCTTTAGTGTAGCAACATTTCCCTCTAAATTACATCTCTAGCGATGTTACTACTCTGACACAGTAGCCTTACCACTGTGGGAGGATGGGAAGCAGTGTATTTACTGTAATAACCTGTTCCTTTGAATTGCTTCCCAAGAGTCATTACTGCTCTGACACAGTTTTCCTGTCAACTATGGGACGATGCGAAACTGCATATTTAGTGTAATAGTCTGTCCATCTGAATTACGCCTCCAGCGATATTTCTACTCTGACACAGTGTCTCTATCTTCTGTGGGAGGATATGAAACAGTGTCTTTGGTGTAATAACCGGCGGCTCTATATTACATTTCCAATGAAATTACTATTCTCTCAAAGTGTCTCTATCATCTGTTGGTGGACATGGAACAGTGCCATTCGGATAATAATCTGGGTTTCTGAAATATATATCCAGCAACATTACTCCTCTGACACAATCTCCAGAGCACGAAATTACTTTGGAGACAAGACCAAATTTGTTATCGAAATCATGGCAACTGAAACAGTAATTAGAAGATAGCTGGAACTGTAAAGTCTGAATTTTACCAAAGCACAGATAATGGTTTACTTAGCAAAAGCACTGGCATCAAGATCCGGACTGGGGATGTTATGGGGTTGGTAACAGATAGGTTTGATGATAGAGACAGAAGTCAATTCAGGGCAAAAGGGAGGTTTAGGAATGTAACCAGTCATGTTCTCAGGTGTTTGAGAGGCGAGGTATGTGGGCCCATCGCAAATTTGTGGTTATGACTGTCGTTTGCAATTGAAATTGTTTTTGTCTTTTCCGAAGAATGATAACGGAAATAGCAATGTAGTTCACCATAGGTTTTTTGGGATTAATAAACGAATAGTGATGGAAAGACTTACCAGGAACACCAGCAATAACGAAAATAGGATAGTAGCCCAACTGAATAATCAGCAGTGCATTGAATGTCCGATCTGATAATGTCGACCAAAGCCAGGAACGCTGGAAAATACCAATGGATAAACTCCTTACCATTATTGTGGCGTTACATTTTACTGTTCTCAGATGTGGATCCGTTGTAAATATAATCCAGTCTACTGCTCTTAGATTTTAATCAATTGTTGTAACATTCCAAGCAACTGTTCTCTGATTTTGATCCATTGTTATAGCATTGCAGACTATTCCTGGAGTCTGATTTCTCTTCTCCCTGTATCTGCATCTGCTGATCCCTGATCGAGTCGGAGGGCATTCATCTACTGGTACAATGGGAGTAAACATTGCAAGAACCCACTTGCTAAGAGGAGAAGTAAAACCTCCAGTGGCACACTTAGAATCCATGGAGACTGGCATCAATCAGTCACAGTAGAAACAGTTCTGGTTATCTCCTTGCAAGATAGTTCATTCACTTCTCAATCAGTACTGTACTAGATTGTATTTTGACATCGCTGCCAATTGTTCTCATTTTCTACCACAAACTTCTCTCGTGAAGTTAGTCGTGAAGTAGAATGATGAATGTTTCTTATCGTAGGATAGATTATTCTGCTGTGTTGCCCGTTTGCAATGCTGTAATTGCCTGAATCCCCTATACACCCCCCACAAAAAATCACTATGTCGCTACTGGGCTGAGCTCTCCTCCAGTACAACAGGCAAAATCCAAGAGATTTACAGTATGTATATTTGTTCTGACGAGATACAGGAAGTGTGATTTTTTCTGGAAATTCCTTTTGTAGTTCTAATAAGGCAATTTTATATCTTAAACACACAATGCGCTTCAGCACAGTTTTTAAACAAACTCACAAATACGTTAATACATTTAATTGGTGTCAAAGCAGGAAGACTTACATTTTTTGAATTCAGTCCAAGCCAACTGTGGACGGCACGGTGGCACAGTGGGCGGCACGATGGCACAGTGGTTAGCACTGCTGCCTCACAGCGCCAGAGACCCGGGATCAATTCCCGCCTCAGGCGACTGACTGTGTGGAGTTTGCACGTTCTCCCCGTGTCTGCGTGGGTTTCCTCCGGGTGCTCCGGTTTCCTCCCACAGTCCAAAGATGTGCAGGTCAGGTGAATTGGCCATGCTAAATTGCCCGTAATGTTAGGTAAGGGGTAAATGTAGGGGTATGGGTGGGTTGCGCTTCGGCGGGGCGGTGTGGATTTGTTCGGCCGAAGGGCCTGTTTCCACTCTGTAATTAATCTAATCTAACTGTGGCATTTTGTAACAAAGCTGGTCCTGTGACAGGGTAATGTTTTCCTTGATCTTTTTTCAGAAAGTAACTAAACGACCCTAGTTTTCAAAATGGCTGAATGGTACATCGGGTCCTTTTGATTATATCTAACAGGCAATGTCGCAGGCAGAAGGCTTTCAACTCTGTACGAAATCTGTTATACTCAAGGGGGCATGGACACGGCTGCAGATGGGCAGGTCAGTTCATGTCGAGAGTTCGTTGAAAAAATGTCACTGTTGAAACGGGACCCTCACGCCTGCTCCTGCACTTCTGACTTTGTAACTTGTATTATTTTTGTGCGATGTTTACTCTTCGTGCAAAGGGGTTTGTTTATTGGGATTTATGCAAGTATTTTCGAACAGCATAATTAAGTCACGATAGCATGTCATGTTCTAAGAGGATAGGTCATTTGGGTATTCTCTTTCAGGTTCGTTGTGTTTCATTTCGTAATTTTGTGAATTATTTCTGTTCGTTTAAAACTTAGCAGTCTGACCAACTAATTCACTCCAGGAATATAGACTCTGCACTTTCTTTCAAAGAAAAGCAAAGTTACGGTAAGGCCACCTGCTCAAAGATTTTTTTCAGGCATCAGGCCTGATCCATAATCGATTGTGGGCTCGAGGCAGCATTTAGACACCGAGTCCTGTGTGTTAGTGTCTTTTATTTGCTGATGATACTAAGCTGGGTTGCAGGGTGAAATGTGAGGAGGATGTTAGGAGATTACAGGGTGACCTGGACAGGTTAGGTCAGTGGTCAGATGCATGGCAGATGCAGTTTAATGTGAATAACTGTATGGTTATCCACTTTGGTGGCAAGAACAGGAACGCAATTTAGGTAATGGGGCGGTACAAAGAGATCATGGTGTTATTGTACACCAGTCAATGAAGGTAAGCATGCAGGTGCAGCAGGTAGTGAAGAAGGCTAATAGCATGCTGGACTTCATAACAAGAGGGATGGAGTATAGAAGCAAAGAGGTTCTTCTGCAGCTGTACAGGGCCCTGGTGAGATCGCACTTGGAGTATTATGTGCAGTTCTGGTCTCCAAATTTAGGAAAGACATTCTGGCTATTGAGGGAGTGCAGCGTAGGTTTACGAGGTCAATTCGTAAAATGGCGGGGCTACCGTCCGCTGAAAGACTGGAGCGACTGGGCTTGTATACCCTTGAGTTTAGAAGACTGAGAGGGGATCTGATTGAGACATATAAGATTATTAAAGGATTGGTCACTCTGGAGGCAGGTAACATGTTTCCACTGATGGGTGAGTGCCGAACCAGAGGCCACAGCTTGAAAATATGGGGTAGACCATTTCGGACAGAGATGAGGAGAAACCTCTTCACCCAGAGAGTGGTGGCTGTGTGGAATGTTCTGCCCCAGAGGGCAGTGGAGGCCGAGTCTATGGATTCATTTAAGAAAGAGTTGGATAGAGCTCTCAAGGATAGTGGAATCAAGGGTTATGGAGATAAGGCAGGAACAGGATACTGATTAAGGATGATCAGCCATGATCATATTGAATGGTGGCGCAGGCTCTAAGTGCAGAATGTCCTACTCTTGCAACTATTGTCTATTGTCTATTGTGTTAATTTGGTTGGGTAAATATATCTTCAGATCACAATGAATATTTCAGTCACGAAGAACGTTCAGGAGTTGGAAGAAGTGATCTTGGGGGTTTTACAAAAGTCAAATAAGACCAAGCTTCGGGAATTGGTAGACAAGCTGGAGTTGAAGCGAATTCCAAATGTGAGGACAAATGAGATTATTGCAGCAGTAACTCAGCTTTTAAATTTGCTGGAATTCCAGTCAGGATCTGTGGAGATGGCTCAACCTCAAATACAAATGGAGCCGCTTGAGCCTGAAACAGAAATGAAACTTTTTGAATTCCGATTAAGATCAGAAGAGAAATAAAGAGAACGAATGGCTTTAACAGAGGAAAGAGGAAAACAACAAATGGATTTAGCAGAAGAGAAAGAAAAGAATGGACATCATTTCAGATAAAAAGCGCGCAGTTATGTAAAGTGAGGTTTGAGCTTCGAAAAAGCGTTGAGAATTTGTGGCAGGAGTACTGCACAAACTCTCATCTCCAGGGATACAATTTGTACTTGTGAATGATATAGCTGATTCACCAGTCTGAGTGCTGCCCAATGTGGTTTAACAGCCATTGGAGACGCAGACAACTGAAGCAAGGGACTCTCATCCTGGAATCTTTCCTGATTATGTGTTAACGAGATCACAAAGTCACCATTTCAAAAGAATACAGAGGCGTCTGATAAGGAAGTTTAATTCGCATTAGCAGAGACTTTATTTGGTCAGATATTTCAGACAAAACCGGAGCAAATAGGTGATCATGCAAACATTTTAAACTCAGCTAATCCAATTGAGTTACATGAGAAAGATTAAAATTTAAAGCAGTCGTATCAAAACGTGTATACAGAGAGGGACTCTGAATGTATCCCGGGTTTTATTAAATTAAAGATTATGTTCTATCGAGGAAATGGAGACCATCACATCTTCAAGCTGATGACAAATAGGCAGATATTCATCTCATTGTCTTGCCAGTGGATATGGAAAGGAGGTGTTGCGAGTAGCGTTTGAGAAACCACTTGGAGGTCATTTAGGAGTAAGGAAAACACAGTCTAAAATATAAAGCCAGTTATACTGACCTGGATTACAGAAGGACGCAGTTGAATTTAGTCAGACATGTCATGCGTGACAGAATTGGAACCGCTGGTGGTAATAAAACCTAACCTTTCGTACCGATTCTAGCATTTGAGGAACCTTTCACAAGATACTTAATTGATTTCTTAGGTCCCTTATCTCACACGAAAATTTGGAATCACCATTTCGTAACAATAATGGATGCATCGACTCGGTTCCCAGAGACCGTCTCATTGTGCACTATTACACCTGAAAGAATTATCGAGCAATTACTCAATTTTGCCACTAGATAAGGACTACCAAAAGAGACACTGTCAGATCAAGATTCCAACTTCATATCCGAGATATTCAAGGACGTTATGGTCGTTAGGGACACCCTCGGTATAAAACTACTCAAATCTACTGAATATAATCCAGAACCTCACGAAAGGTGTTCTCAAACATTAATTGGGATTGGGATAATGGAATTCTGCTTGCACATTTTTTGGTCAGAGATGCACCAAATGTATCGACAAAATTCAGTCCATTTGAATTAGTGTTTCAGCATGAAGTGACAGGACCGTTAAAATTGATTAAGCAGAACTTATGTCCGAATTCAGAGAGCACACAATTGGACATTGTGTCAAATCTTAGGGAACGATTAAACAGAGCTGGGGAGTTTGTTTGACAACATTTAAAACTTTCACACCATGCATTAAAATAGGTGGCGGGCAAGAAAGCAAAAGGGTGAAATTTTGCTATCAGGGATAAGGTTATTTCCAGTGAGGGGTACAACTTAAAAAACAAAATTTTGTGTACCCGATCAAGTCGAAAACGAATTGAATAAGATAAACTATTTGTTAGGAACACCAGACAGAAAGAAAGCCCACAGGGTGTGTTTTGTTAATATGCTCATAAATTATGTTTATAAGGTAGGAAAGCAAGAGGAGAAAGTGATAATAATTACAACACAGAAGGAACAAGGAAGTTCAAAGAATAGTGAATTGGACATTTCTCAAATTTAATTTCACAATGAGGAAATTGTCAAAACTTGGAATAAAATCAAAATGACCTGAAAGAGTGATTTCTATCATGTAGGCAGCTATGCAGAAACAGACTTAAAAATACTAACCTTATTGTTCTTGATGTCGATACCGGAGATGCTGTTCCGATTAAGCAACATCCTTATCAGCATAACTGTCTAAACTTGGCACAGGTTCGGAAGGAGTTCCAACCCATGCTCCAAGAGGATATGTTTGAAGTGAGTTGCAGCAACTCATCCATAGTCATGATACCAAAGCAAGATGGTAACCAAGGTTTATGAGTGGACTATTGCAAAGACATGCAGTTACAAAGACTGATGCATATCAAATTTCGCGGTTGGAAGATTGTTGAACAGGTAAGACAAACTACTTACATTTCTAAGTTGAACTTGCTCAGAGGCTACTGGCAGGTACTTCTGTCAGAATGCGCAAAGGCAATTTCGGCTTTCGTAAAACCAAATTTACTGCATCAGATTTAAGTCATGTTGTTTGGTATGAAAAACCCATTGGCCACAATAAAGCCATTGCTGCATGACCCAACTGTCTTCGTACATTGATGACCTGGTGATATTTCATGACTCACGGAGAGAATACTTACCAGGACGAGTTCAATCGATTTCAGAAGGCCGGCTTGGTGATAAACCTGGCTAAAACTGAATTTGGATTACACTGGTGCTTGAAAAACACAGTCTGTCAGGCAGCATCCGAGGAGCAGGAAAATCGACGTTTTGGGCAAAAGCCCTTTGCTGATGAATGGCTTTTGCCTGAAACTTCGATTTTAATGCTCCTCAGATGCTGCCTGACCGGCTGTGCGTTTCCACCATCACTCTTATCGAGACTCTGATTTCCAGCATCTGCAGCCCTCACTTTTGCCTAAAACTGATTTTTCCACAGCCCAAGTCACCTTCCCGGGATGTGTTATTGGGCGCGGACAAATGGCCCCATGGGATGCGAAAAAGAAGCTAATTGGGGACTATCCCACGCCATCGTTTAAAAGAGCTGGACTATGGTTCCTGGGAGTGGGTGGATTTTGTCGAAGTCTTTTGTCGAATTTAAGCAGTGTGGTTGTTCCATTCACTGAGTTGGTAAGGAAAGGCAAGAGGTTTCAGTGGACAGCGGACTGTCAAAAGGGTTTGACAGCCTGAAAGCTGTGTTAACAAATGCCCTGGTATTAACCACACTTGATTACACAAAGATTTTCAAATCGGCTATCGATGTGATTGATGTCAGTGCCGATGGTTACTCTTGAAGTTAGACGACAAAAAGGTAGAAAGACCATGTTGACTATTTCTCCAGGAAGTAGAACGTTCATCAGCAGAAGTACTGGACAGCTGAGAAAGAGACTTTTAGCTTACTGCTAACGTTGCAACATTTCAGTGATTATATTACAAGCAACGCATCTGAGACATTTTAATACATTGATCATATCTCATTAAAGTTTGTGGAGTAATTTAAAGGCAAAAATGCAAGATTGTTGGGATGGAGCCTGCTGTCTCTGACATTCGATTCGAAAATTATGCAAGTGTCAGGACGTGAAAACATGATTGCTGACTTATCATCGTGACTCGAATGAGGGATTAAGGCATTCGGTGGTGGGAGGACGAAGTCTGAATCCGAAGGTCGTTGTGCATGTTCTCATGTTTACAGTCAGTGAGTATGTGTGTGTTTTAGTGTACTAAGCAACTTTTGGAGAAGGAATCGAGGAATGAAGCCTTTTTTAGATATTGGTAGTCAATTTCTTACTGGGGAGGGATGTGTCCCAAAGCTGGCCCTTTTACAACATTAATCTGTCCTCGATTTTGTTCGGAGCTGTTCTGAACGACACAAGGTTCTAACATGTCTGACGTTTGAATGCTTCATTGGGGCAATTTTGTTTATACCTAACAGATAATACTTCAGGCAGATGACTAGAAAAAAAAGGTGGTATAACCAAGTTAGAGTGGACTTCTCTATGAGTGCGCAGGTCAGTTCAGTTCGGCAGTTATTTGAGTTTGGATCACAGTTAAAACTGGACGCTTTTCCCCTCCTTCTGCCTTGATGACGTCGTAGCCTGAAAGTATTTTGTGCCATTATATTCCTTGTGCGAAGAGGTTTGTTTATTGGGAATGTTGCAAGTAGTTTGGAACAGCACCGTTATGTCTTGATAGCCTGTCAAGCTCAGATAGGATATGTTATCCGTTATCCTATTTTTTGTTCTTTGTGTTTCGTTTCGTGATTTTGTAAATAAATTCCAATTATTTAAAACTCGGCATTCGAGCCAGCAAATACACTCTGCGAATATCCATGATACATTACCTCAAACAAATTGCGACGTTACGGTCTAAGCTACTTGCTTTAAAATGTTTTAAGGGGTCGCGCCTGGTTCATAACAACGTACAATAACCTTGTTCATTAAATCCCATCGATAAATGAGTCAGGATCAGAATGAATATAATATTGGTTAGAAGACAGAAAGGACTGGGCCAGTAGCTGAGGAGATGTAAGCTGAGTATACTAATATCTCCCAGTCACGAGTATTGAACCATCACATATTATGGCAAATGGAATGAAAAGCAATGCAGAGCAAGAGAACAGACCATCTTTGGGAGCTAGGATGATGAACGGTAATGTGACTAGAATTGGAAAATTTTGATTTGATGTACAGAATTATATTTTATATATGGACTGTTTAATCACAGATTATACAGGTTGATAAGATTGTTTATATCGGGACATTATATTCAGAATTAAAAACAGACAGAGATAACAAAATGTGTACGGTGACAGGGAATTACAGCAGAGTTACAGCAGTGATAAAGCTCATTCCGAGCTCGTACAGAGATGATGGGTTCCGTGACCACCATCTTTGCTGTAATTATTCTGATAAATGTATTAAAAGCTTTCATCGCCTGAGGATACAAGACAATTCATAAAGAACACAGAGGATGTCGTAAATTATAATATATTTCTATTGTATCATAAAGTGTAGCTGTTTTGTTGAGATTCGCGCATTGAAGAGAGCAGAAAAAAAGTACTTTTTTGGAAATTAAGGAAGGAATTGACGCCAGTGTAATGCAATTGTTACTTGCACAGGTAATGGGAAGAGGAATGAGGCATATTGTCCAAATGAAACGAGATTCAACATCGAGAACCGTCAAGAAAAGCATAACATTAGAGATAATGGAAATCTGAAATAAAAGCACAAAATGGTGGGGAAATACAACAGGCGAGATAGGATCTGGAGTGAGAAGCAGAGTTAAAATACTGAGTCTGTAATGAAATTTCTCTGAAAAATCACATTAGACTCAAAACGAAATTCCGTGTTTTATTCTCTGCTCTGATACTGCCAGACTGACGAGTTTCTCTGTAGCACGTTCAGTTGGTGCAATGGCAAGTGACAGACAGTAATTCTGGGCGTTTGCTTTCAGGATGGAGGCCTGGGACCAGCAGTTTTCACAAAGGCTGGTTCTAGGTTTTCATAGTTTGTCAGTTGTACAAATGCTTTAAATGAGGGTATAGAAGCTATGGTTAGTAAGCTTGTGGATGACACCAAAATTGATGGCACAGTGGACATTGAATACGGTTTTCTACGATTACGAAAGAATTTTGTTCAAATGGGTCAATACGTTCTGAAATATGAGATATAGCTCAATCTGGATGAATACAAGGTATATAAAATACAGTATGTGTTTTCTGCTGTCTGATGCCTCAGGAAATAGATGGTTTTACTCCCCATTTCATGAGGTCAACACAGATAAGTTGTTCGTGAACTTTAAGAGGCCTTACCCTCTCCCTAGATACCCTCTTGCTCTTAACGTATTTGAACAATATGTTTAGATTACCCTTAAACTTTTCAGCTCATACTATCTTATATCCTTTTTTGCCTTCCTGATATTTATCTAATAATGCCCCACACTCTTCCTGTTGATTAAGAGATCAAATTGAATTAAGTTGTTTTCATCCGAAGTAAGATTCGCTTTCATCCTTGAGTAGAACCGCAATAACTTTTTTCATCCGTTGTTCCTTAATGTTCCCAGCTTTACCGTTCTCTCTAACAAGAACATAATGCCTCGCAACTCGTCGTCACACTGTTGAACGTCTCCCACTTGTCAGACCTTTTTTTACCATTTAACAGTATACATCAATCAAACTTGGAATGTCCTTGGCAGATGCTTTTAAAATTTGTGTTACTCCAATTAAAAATATAATGTTAATGGAATGCTTATTCTGTTCCATAACCATTTTGAAAGTAATAGAATTTTGACTTCAATACGCAAAGTGTTCCATAACTTTTACTTCAGCCACCTGTCCTGCCTGTTATAGGAAAAGAGGATATAGTTTTGCTCCTTCTCTCTAGAAGCATCCACGTATTGGTAAAGACAATTTTCTTGAAAACATTTCACAAAGTCGTCACCACAAAACGTTCACATTACGGTAGTCCCAGTTAATTTTTGGAAAATTAACATTTATCATAATGAAAACCTTACTGAGTTTATGTATATCTGAGACCTCCCTACATATTTGTTCCTCTGTTTCTTTTTAATGTTGGGGAATATATAGTGCAATCCCATCAACGTATTCTTTCCTTTCTTATTTTTAATTTCTACTAATATATTTTAACTGGACAATTCGTCACAAATGAGCATGTTGTTCAATCTCTTCAGCGTAATCTTTACTTTCATATTTTCCCTCGTTACTGCAATACTTTATTCCCTTATCATCCTCTGGGTGCTTTGGTTTCCTCCCACAGCCCAAAGATGTGCAGGTCAGGTGAATAGGCCATACTAAATTGCCCGTAGTGTTAGGTGCATTAGTCAGAGGGAAATGATCTGGGTGGGTTACTCTTTGGAGCGTCGGTGTGGACTTGTTGGTTCGGAGGGCCTGTTTCCACACTGTAAAGAATCTAATCTAATCTAATCATGATGGCAGCCCTCCAGCAAGCACTCTAAACTCAGCCAGCCACCGCATGTCTCATTTTCTATCCTTTTTATGGCACCTTATGCCTGGAACATTGAATTGCCACTCTTGAACATCTCTTAATCAGGTTTTCGTAACAGCTATTATGTCCCAATCGCACGTTCTTAAACCTGTCCTGAGTTCATCAGCCTTCCCTGTAGCACCCTTGAAATGAAATGAATGCAATTTAGTTCATCAGACTTACTATATTCTCTGACTCGCTCGTCTGTTTTTTTTCTAATTGATGTGCTTTCATCAAATTCATAACCTTCTCCAACCATCCTACCATTTATAATGCTACTTAGAATAACTCCTGTTTCCTTCTCTACAGATGTAAATTTTCCCTTGAAAAAGTGAGCAAATCTTCTTTCTCAGATATTGGTTGCTTTCTAGTTAAGATTAGACCAATCCTTTTTGGTCTTTTCTATTCCAAAAAAAAAAAAAATTCCAAAAAAACTTTTATCCCTGAACAATCAATCGTCTGCGATTGATTTATTCCTCCTACCGTTTTGTTCTTTCCCTTGGTAGAGTTTAGAGTTGGGACCATACAAGAAATTACCACTTTTAACTTCTTTTTTTAAAATCTTCTACCACAATTCTTAAATTTACTCTATACTATTTATTCTTTTCCTTAAAAATGGCATTCCTACCACTATGTGCTATACTCTTGGCTTCTCAATCTCATGTTTAACAATATGCTTCAAATGTTTGGAGACGTTTTTTATCCGAAAAACGGGACAGCAACAAGCTATCCTTAATTTACGCTTCCTGCCACAGAAGCCCGTGTTTTGCCCCTGTCAGAGCAATCCCCTGTGGCAACAATTCTACCAAATATTGTCAAACGCTTCCTAATATTAGAATCGTTCCAAGTGTTCAATAACTGATGGCTCTTCCATTTTCTTCGGAGAGACTACACCTGCAAAAGTTCCAATAACTGAATATCTGTTTGAGGAAGGAATAGCCAGCCGAGACATTTCAACTATCTTTTTATCTTTCATGAGTCACCAACTTTCTGACTGACATTGCTGGATAATAACGTTCCTAAGTGTTCTAGCCATCTCTTTCGCTACTTTCTATATGGTCTTACTAACATTATGACGAAAAGCAGGATTTTTTATCATACCTTTCACTACCTACATACAATAATGTTTAAATGTATAGATATGCATGCACACACACGTACACATATCAAACATGTAAGATTAAATAACATTAAATACTTAGCTAAATAACTCAATAAATCGACTACTCTTCAATACATTCCTCGAAGAAAAACATGTCTTTTCCAGACAAGAACTTATGTTGGACTCTCCGGAATGAAGGCATAACTTCTTATTTAAAGCTAAACTATTTGGTTTTCCAAAACAAAATGAAAACTTCTGCAATGAAAAAAGAAACATTTCAAAACATATACAGAATTTTCTAATCTTATTATATTCCACCCTTAAAATCGTGAGTCATTTTTGTCTTTTGTTTGTTTTTTTGCAAGTTAATAAAACAACTAGAAAAAAATAATTGTGTGTTAATAGACTACCATGAATACGTTAACTGCAATAAAATAATAATTAATATTTAACTATGTGTGCATTCGCATGAACAGCTGTATGGTCCATTATGCTCTGAGAACATTTCTTTCAAACTTTCTATGAACAACAGTGGGCATATGTTCGAATAATTTGCTTCTAATTGTGGCGATTCATGATGATATGGTTTGGTCTCCTGCCGTGTTCTGAAAATCTAGAATTTTAGAGAATCCTAATACTCATCACTCTGGCTCTTTCAAACAAAATGATGGTTAGAAATGACAAGTTTAGGGAACCATAAATGACAGGTGAAATTGTGAGACTAGCTAAGAGGAATTAGAAGCGTACATAAGTTTGAGATGACTGAAGACAGACCAAGCTTTGGAAAAATATCAGGAATGGTGCACCAATCTAAAATGAGTAATTGAGGGGGTTAAAAAGGGTCATGAAATAACTTTAGCGAGCAGGTTTAAGTAAAATTCCGAAGCCTTTTATTCATCTAAAAGGTAAAACAGGGTAACAAGAGAAGGGATTGGCGCACTCAAGGACAAAGGAGGAAAGTTGTGCGTCGAGTCAGAGAAAACGAGTGAGATTCTTCATGAGTACTTTAAATCGGTATTCATCGAGGAGGGGGCAGGAAGGATGTTGAGGGGGGGAGATAGATGTTTGATTACTCTCAGTAAAGTCAGCATAAGTAGGGAGGAAGTGTTGAGTATTCTGAAAGGCATTAAAGTGGTCAAATATCCCGGCCCGAATGGGATCTACCCCAATTTTCTGAGGGTGCAACAGAGGAAATAGCTGGAGTCTTAACAGATATCGTTGCAGCATCCTTGAACACGGGTGGGGACATGGAAGACTGGAAAATTGCTAATGGTGTCACATTGTTTAAGAAAGCTCTCAGAGATAATCCAGGTAATTATAGACCGGTGAACCTGACGTCAGTGATAGGGAACCTGCTGCAGAAGATAGTGAGGGATGGAATCTATTCCCGCTTGAAATAAAATGGTCTTAGCATTGATAGGTAATATGCTTTAGTGGAGGAAACGTCATGTCTTCCGAACTTCATAGAAGTTTTTAAAGAAGTGACAAAGTTGATGAATGAGGCTGTATATGCCATTTACATTGATTTCAGTAAAATGTTTGATTAGGTTCCCCATGGTAGGCTGATGGAGAAGATGCAGTTGTTTGGGTTCCACGGTGCACTCTTGTGGAAAGATCACTCAACGTTCCATTAAAAAAATACCAGGAGACACAGAAAATCATTCACGAAATTAAACTTTAATCTTGTGTAATCGAAGCTAGAACATCGCTCCCCTGTCTGCCCAAGAGCGTTCTATTTCTCCGTACTTTATGCAGTTTGTATTTTCCTCCGCTTATCTGATAACAATAGGATACCCAATCATACTGGCTTGCTTTGTTTTCCTCACTTAATAATCCTCTGCCACACTGGTTCGCTACATTACACTTAACCTGTCAAATTACAGTACAATTGCCTTCAGTACAAGATCATCTAGTGGTGATTGAATTAGCCTATGACAATGTGAAATACCATTATTGATGACTGGTGCGCTGTAAAATGATGCTGTGCATGCATTACAACAGTACGTTAGTGACATAACTGTCAAATTAACATCCATGCATTTACCCCTTTGAGATCAACAACACTCATACAGAGAAAGGATACAAGGATGCTGGATGCACAAAGGCCATATCGATTGCATAGTCCCAAAAGCGGGCAACAATAATTTCCAGGGATTATAACTCAAAGAATTATACTTCTGCATCTGGAAGTACAGGCCAAAACCTCGCACCACTCGCACTGGAATAGGAAAACCAAGGTCGAAAAACCCCGTACAATCTAAATGCGCATGCAACACATGCAATCAGGCGTCTCCATCGGAACAAGGCTTCAGCACTGCACCAGACATCAGATCATCGTAGTCAAGCAGCGGATCCAGAGCGGAAGAGGGGGCTGGGCCAGAGTCCACTGGAACAACAGAGATTTGTCTCGCAGCAAGACATATTAAAAATATAAAAATAGAGGTAGATCACAGCAAAAGACAAATAGAACATCAAGCAACATGACACCCGCAACAATCACAATCTTACCGAACAAAGTCCCCAATTCACTCACAATAGTATTCAACCAGACAAAAGACCCGATGGCTGGACACTGCATTCTCCTTAAGCTGCTTCTATAAATTCTGCAGCCTATCCATATCCCGAGTAAAGGATCCCTCCAGGCTAGCAATTACCCCAGAACTGGACACAGACCCCACCTTTTGCAACTAACAAGCAGTCCAAGGCCTACTGATTCAGCCATGCTGTCTGACTGGTCACATCCAATTGCTCAACTAACGCGGAGAGGGCATCATCAGAGTATTAAATAAATCCTTGCTAATTGTAATATATATGATTAGTCCACTCAGCATTCTTGCTAATACCAATGGCAGGGATAAGCGACTGAACTTAAACACATTGTAGTTACCCCGTGGCTGACCAATACCTTCAACAGGCACCGCAGAATCAGGGACACACTCCCATTTCGGGAGGCGCAAAGTCGGCGGTGCAGAACATTAAACTGATCCCATAGCGAGGCAAAAGTGTAATTGAAGAGCATCACACGAGTGCAGTTGCCATTCCAACCAAACAGAAGTGTTGGACACAGCCCCCTTCAAGGACACAGAGCTCCCAGGTATCAGCCAAGGGAACAAACTGAAAATTCATATCGAGCTCATCATGTATCACACGGACACGAAAAGGAGCGGCAGTTACAACACCAAATGTAAGTACACAAGTACCGTCAAAACGGCCCACGGAAACATTTTTCCTTTGGTCTGGAAGTTTTAATTAATCCTGTCATTTCATCGCACAGATTTCCATCAAAGGTACCCTCTTTTGGCCATTTAATTAGTAAATCTTGAGTTCGTTTTACCCATGTTTTAGATTTTCTTACTACTGGAAATTTCTTACGCAGTCTTTCAACCTCAGCCCTTTGTTCAACTTGACATACATTCCAAACAAGCTAATCGATTGCCTCTGTTCTCACAATTCACTCCCTTATGCCTTACATATCCGGTAGCACATCGTCAATTGTTGTGAATATTCCATAACTCTACAACTCACAATCGTCTCTTATCGGTTTATCAGTCTTGAAACTCCCTTAGTTTCAACTAATTAATAAAGACAATCTATTCTCGTTCGTTCTGCCTCTACAATTCGAGGAGTGCACCTGCACAGTACTGTAATCACTGGTGCTTCTTTGAAATAGGTTTTAAGAAAAGCTCGATCTTAAATTCCTACAGTGCAAAACAAAATCAAATCACTCCCGGATCTCAAGCTCCCGGGAACAAAGCAAAAAACATTTGACAACCAAGAATAAATTGTGCGTACAAACAAGACCACAATGGTTGAACTCGAGAGTTTGTCTCTTTCTCAAACACACACACACACACACACACACACACACAGACACACACAAAGTCATTCTGCAAGCCAGAGCTTCTCTCTCTCTGTCTCCTACACAGATAACATATCTGTCTTAGCAGATCCTTTGTTCATGTGTAGAATTACATCGGTCTGATTATCATCCAGACTTTTTTTTCAAGCATCCAGTAGCACTTTAGAAAACTTTTCTAGTTTCTAT
>NC_057716.1:116051925-116058672 GCF_004010195.1 Chiloscyllium plagiosum
GAGGAAAATGAACAATGTGAGGATATATATGATTAATTTCGAACTGCACCATTGACGCCACAGACCCGATGCATCAAGCACCCTGTCTCTGCACTAAATCTTGTGTGTTCTGGAGGACTGACAGGTCGTGTTGTGAGGTATAAAGCACCGGAACGGATACTTGTCATAAGTCATGCACCAAATTATTTACAAATTATTTACAGAGACTGATGGAGAGAGGGGCCAGACACATTGAAGGACAGCAAGATGCAGTGACAGAGGGATAAAACACAGAAAGAGAGAGAGAGCGGACAGAGAGTCAAAGAGCAACATACATGAAGAGAAGAGAAGACTGACACGCAAGTAGTTTGCAGTTGCAGAATTGGCTGGGAAGGAATAAGGCGAAAACTGGGAAAGGGCATACAATGATGTAAGAGGACAGTCTTCCAAGAATTGAAAGGGCATATAACGTGTGACAGAGTTTTAAGAACGGTGTCGCAAAGTTATGCTATAGGAGCACCTGCATTTTTAAAAGGGAGGGCGTTCTGGGAGGCCAACTCAATCACACTGCAGACACCATGAAACAATTCTAAGTCAGGATTGCCCTCACTGCTGACATCACTTACAATACTAATCGCAACGTCATTTCCTTCCCTGTTGCTGCTGCCCCCAGGACAATTCCACCCCATTGAAGTCAATCAGCATAGCCGTCGCTGAAGACACCACGAATGTCATGCGTAAGGACACTTCCAATCCCGAGGATGCCACTGAATGCAACACTTCCGCCCTCCAAAGAATATGATTAGTGGCACTTCATTTGATGACAATTTCTGCCCCAGCTTCCAACTCCAACTCTGTGCCAGGTCCTTAATGTCAGCCTTGCTGAGTGGTTTTACCCATACCTCACACTTCCCATTACTGAGGATGAACGTTCAGTCCTCAGAGCCAGGCGCCATCTACGTTCATGGATCAAAGATTTCAACAGCTGTTGAGCATCACATTTTTCTTCTCCTGCCACTGACTCCGTGCTTATTTTATCCATCAGGAGTCCCATCCAACATCCGAGGATCCCTTCTCCTACCTCCAAAATACTCCATCCACTGGATACCCTGTGCTGCTCTGTTGCCCACCCCAGACCGCTTCTGCAGCAACTGCCGCCATTTCATTGACCACCTCAACCGGTCCACCCCTTTCACGCACTCCAACCTCACTCTCACAATGATCAGTCCTCAGTTCCCTTCACTTCAAGCCCAAACTCATCATCAACCCACGGGTTTGGAAGTTGGGAGTGCGTCGTGTTCGTTTGGTGCAATTACTTCTAAACAGTTGAAGACAGGCGCCAGCTCACGGATACCTCCTCCTGCTGCCCCCAACCACGACCTCATCTTCCATCAACAAACCACCATCTCCCATATTATCCACAACCTCATCATCTCCGATATCTCTCATGCACAGCCTTCAACCTCTTCGTCCAGAAAACCCACACTTTTTGATTCTACCTCTCAACCAAAATTCACAAACCTTCTTACCACCATCGAACCACTGTCTCTTCCACATCATGCCCCATAGAACCTATGTTTTCATATTTTGCCAGTGTCCTATTCCCCTCGGTCCAGGACCTTCCCCCATACATTGGCAACACACTTCACGACCTCCACCTCCTTTCGTTTCCATTTTGCTCGCAATATCTCATCTTCACCATGGAGAAGCGTTCCATGCACGCATCCATTCAGCACGGTGCAACACTCCGTTTGCTCCACTCCCGCTGCTCCAGCCATTATCCCTCCACCGATACACCCAATGAAGTGGCGGAACTGGTTTTCACCCTCAGCAACTTCTCCTTCGAATCCTCCCACATTTTTCAGACCTAAACGGCAGCCATGGCCAAACATGTGGGCCCAAGCCAATTCTGGCTCTCCATCGTATATGTAGAACAATCCACCTTCAGGAGTTACCATTGCACCATTTCTCATTTTTGTTTCCATTCGCTACATTGATGGTTCTGTGGGCGTCACCTTGTGCGACTGTGAGGAGGATTTACAGTCCATCAAATTCACAAGCACTTTCCACGCTGACCTCACGTTCACCTAACCATTCTCAGACACCTCACTCCTCGTCATGGACCTCTCCATTTCCATTTCTGGCAACCAGCTCAGCACGCACATCAGCTTCAATCCTAACCATTCCCAAACTACCTGAAAAAGAACTGCACCCTCACCTCCTCCTGTGAAAATGTGTCCCATAATCCTAAATCATCCATCCCGGTTGTATTTGTATCCAGTAGTAACAATTCAACTCCAGACCATTGCAGATGGCCTCGTTTTCAAGGAGAGCAACATCCCACTCCACGGGGTCAGCATGCCCTCCAGCGCATCTCTTCCATTTCCAGACCCTCGCCTTTGAACCCCATCCCTCCAACCACAATAAGAATATAAATCCCACTGGACCTCGGCTTCCAACCTCAAATATACGAACAGAGCGCATAATCCTCCGCCACTCCCGCCACCAAAGGCAGACCCAAGCACCAGATATATATTTCCCTCTCCACGACTCTCAGCATTCCGTGCAGACAATTCCCTCTGTGTCTCTCTCGTTATGTCCACGGGCCCTTCCAACCGACCCTCTATTCATGGTCGCCGCAGGACGTGTTACACCTGCGCCAACAACTACCCCTTCAGCTTTATCCATGGGCCTAAATGATCCTTACACATCCAGCAGAGATTATTCTGTGTTTGCAAACACGTCACTTACTGTATCCATTGGTCGTTATATGGTTTCCTCTACTTTGCGGAGACAAGGCGCCAACGTGTGGAATGTTTCAGCTAACATCTCTGGAACACACGCAACAAGCAACCCCACTGCCATGTGGCCATATACCTCAACTCCCCCTCCCACTCTGTTAAGGACATGCAAGTCCTGGACCACCTCCACTGCCAAATACTTGCCATACAACGCCAGGAGGAAAAACACCTCACCATCCGCCCTAGTACTCTCAAATGACACGCATCACAGTCGACTTCGCCAGTTTTCCCATCTCCCCTCCCTCTATTTCATCGCAATTCAAACCACCAACGTGGTACTGCCCGCTTGAATTGTTCTATGTCTCCATGTTCCTGCCCACCTTCTGTTCCGACCAATCACCACCACGCCCCAACTGCATCTTCCTATCAGTTTCCCACCTAACCTCCACTCAGCACCACTGCCTCCCATTTATCTCTCAGTCCCCTTCCCTGCTACAATCCTGATGAAGGACTTATGCCTGAAACGTCGATTCTGCTGCTCCTTGGATGCTGCCTGATTTGCTGTGGCTTCCAAACACCACAATTTTCGATACCCAAAACCCTGCTGACTATTTCTACTCAAACAATGTTTTTTTACGAACATTCATAAATCCTAACTCTAGAATCCTCTCCCATATTATGCCCACCAACGATATAAGAGTGATTTGTCCGTAATTCCCAGGCTTATCGCTATTCCTCTTCTTGAATAACAGAAGAGCACATCTGGCACTGCTCAAGAGGACTGAAAAGATGATGGCCGAAACAGGCATGTCTTCCATCCCTTCTCGTGGAAGCCTTGGGAACAACCCGTCTCCGCACGGGATTTATATATTGACAAAGTTTCCAGCACATCCATCTTCTTAACATCAACTTTTCGATAGTATCAGTCCCTTTCACTCTTCTCCAAACAAAATCCAGCTGTTCTCCAGCCTCCAAATTCAGCCTCATGAAATTGAGTCTGCACGAGAGGATATGAATAAGTAAATAATAAATCCGAAAGTGACTGGACAGAACGGGCTTATTGTTTATCGAGATAAATATTTAAGTCATTGTTTAAGTGTGCATATTATTCACTACAACAAAAAGAATTAAGGAAACAATGCAGAGCCGAATGTACGGCACACTAAATGCAGTACCAACGCCGTAGGTTTCTATTCACATCTTGTCCATTCAAAGGATTCACCGCCTCATACTTGTCACTCAGTCGGACAGTGCAACCGTTGATGACTGAGGTGGTATGTAAATTCACTTGCACATTGAGGGTTATTCTGTTCTGGACATTGTTCCAGTGTTGTCGTCAGCACATTTGTGTCAGGAACAAGTCCACAGTCGCTGTAAATAGGCAGAAGCCATTACTAATTTTGCAATCCATTCTCCTTGGTATTTCACAGTGTGATTGAGCTCATTTCCGAATTGATGCTGTGTTACAGTCTAAAAGAAAGTATTGGCAATATGCTGAGGAGCTGTATCATGGCAGATGCGCGTTCTGTTGTCATGTGGTGATCTGAACCGGAGGTATAAAACTCAATGTTTTTAGTTCGCACATATAAATAATAAAAAAGCCCAGTAGCCAATGAAACCATGAAAGTATCAGATATACTAAAGAGTAAAATGATGGATATCCTTCCCTTTACCATTTCTCGGTCTTTGCAATTCTCTCCAATGGTGTCGTCCTGGAGCCCATGTCATTCTCTAGTAGTCACGACATTGCGACTGTCAGAACATTGAGCAGCAAAACAAGAACAGACGGGAGACATGAAACATGATAAATGCGGTCCATGACGCGTAAGCAACAAAGCTGAGTTTCAAACCGCATTTCCATGGACCAATACCAATCATAAATCGAGCTTACTCTGCAAAGCCTCGATGAGGTTACAAACAGCCCAGTATGGTCACTGCTGTTAGAACCAAAGTCGGTGTTTTGCTTTTCAGTGTAGTGCATTGTTTTATGCTTTTCACAGCAAATGGCCAGAAAAATAAATCAGAGGGGAAAACCACAGTGAGCCAGTGAACCATCGCTGGCTGCAAGTTTCAAAGTGGCCATGAGAGAACCAACACGTGTGATGAGCCGGCACGAAATTCGGAAACAATTTGCAGCTATCCACCACAATATAATTCCAGTGAGAACGACCATGCGATTGTGAAGAATGCTTTTGAAGAAAGAACAGTTGATGCGGGGGAGAGGATGACAAATGAAATGCATTTAACGAAAGGAGACTAAAGAATAATCTCAGAGTTTTCTTATCAGATACAAACACAACGACGCAATTAACATGTCTAGACGGATTTTTTTACCGTTTCCTGCACATTTTCAATAAGGAAAGCAAATTTTGCTCTGTACTTCTGTTCAATTTCCGTTGCTAAAAATGGGAAATCACTTCTTATTGATTTACCCAATACCGTAATTGAGAAAGAAAAGCACGAGATCCATTTGAATGGCCGAAGTCAGGTGCAGTGAAGTCAGGAAGGGATGAAATGTTTTATAAATAAAGCTATCCGACAGCATCAGAGCACACTTTCAGCGGGACAGGATCAAGTTTAAACTGAGGTTAATTGAATGAGTCAAAATATACTTGGATCGTTAGCAGAGTCCAAGTCGCAATTAACATTTCTAGGATGAAGTTTTAATCGTTTTCCGCCATTTCTATGATCGAGAATGATATTTCCTCTCTCTATTTCTGTACAGTTAACTTTGATTTAAAAAAAAGCTTATCATTTATTTACTCAATACAGTAATTTAATAAAAGAATGCATGGGATCCACTTGAATGGCTGAAGTAAAGTGCAGTGAAGTATACAACTGGCAAAGTGTTTTGTCAATTAGAGTATCCAATAGTACAAGTTCGGATCTGGCACCAGTTTGAAAGCTGGTGAAGTATGACGGCAAAAGATTCCTTTCGACATGTTAAGCAGAATGAGAAACTGTGCTCTGCTCAGGCAGAATGCATGAGAAATGTGGGAATTGAATTATTATTTTATAAGATATTTTCTCTCCACAACTAGCTGATGAAGAAGCAGCGCTCCGAAAGCTAGTGTTTCCAAATAGGCCTGTTAGGTTAGATTAGATTACTTACATTGTGGAAACAGGCCCTTCGGCCCAACAAGTCCAACACCGACCCTCTGAAGAGCAACCCACCCGGATCCATTACCCTACATTTACCCCTTCACCTAACACTACGGGCAATTTAGCATGGCCAATTCACCAAACCTGCACATTTGTTTTTACTGTGGGAGGAAACCAGAGCACTCAAAGAACACTTCCTTCTACATAAGATCAAAAAGGCCCATGCGAAGCTTTGCCCAAAAGTTACTAAATGCTGAGATTTCAAAAATTCTTCCTTGACACTCGAGCTATTGTACAATATATAACTGTCAACAGAATGATGACTTCCACCTTAATTCTTATTTTTATATTTAAAATATTTATCTGAAACAGTTATTCTTTCCCTGTATTAAAAAGACTACACTTAATTTTAAACCAGCATTATGTAATTTTAAGGGATTGGGGCTATCATTTCTCAAGTCTCTTTGTAGCTTAAACAATGTTAGAACAGATTTATGTGAGTAGATAAGGATCATCCAACATGATGCCAGAGCACAAAAGGGTTAATCTGAAAAAAATGTCAAAGCATAATAGATAGAAAATGAAAAATGGCAAAAAATGTCCTTGGTGCCGACTAAACACCACTTACCGCAGACATCTTCTTCCCTTAATTGTGAGCCATGAATATTGAAGCGTGGATTTAGCAAGAAAGACAGAGAAAGATCACAAGCTCAGACAGAAAAGACAAGATCTCAGACATGCAGTAACAGATGCCAAGGGACATAACAGTCATCACAACATAAACTGACAGAGTCATAAACAGAGTCTTAAATACAAATATTCTTCAATCCAGTACATTGACTTTCATCACGATAGAAAGTACTTCATAAAACTTTTAGTATGTTAATATTGAAAAATTGAAGGCGAGAATGAAATTATATTTTGT
>NC_057716.1:116059009-116062897 GCF_004010195.1 Chiloscyllium plagiosum
GAGCCCTCGAGCGCACCTCCTCCATTCCCCACTGCACTGCTCTCAAAACCCCTTTACACAAATTAAGATACGTTCACCCTTGCGTTCAGACAACGGCTGACCAGTCTCTACATTCAACCAATAATCCTTAAACACTTCTGACAACTCTAATTGAACCACAACACCAAGAATACCTTGCTCTCGCCACCCCTCATGAGTACATCAAGTCTCGTTTCAGTCCCCAAATGTTTGGTGACATTGCCCCGTAAACGCTCCCGAACCCAAAGGCACATTCCCATCCGACTTAAGGCATGTAAAAACAATTGGCACACTACCACTCACTCACCTCCATCCCGGGTCCCAAACTGCCTTTCCAGGTAGAACTGATGTTCACCTACTCCTCTCCAAACTAGTTTACTGTATCCAGTGGTTCGGATGAGGTCTACTCGTCATCAGCGAGAGCAAGAGTAAACTGAGGCCACGTTTCACTTAGCATCTCAGCCTGGCCTGCAGGAGCCGGCCTGACCTCTTAGTCGTTATCTGTTGTAATTCGTTTTCCAGCATGTCCATCCTTCGCCTCCTTCTTTGCCACAGCGTATCTGACTGCAGGTTGTGGGAAACGTCACCTCATCCTCTGCGTGCAGAGAATATGGACTGAACACGCAGCATTGAGTTATCTAATCTCAAATACCTTCACTTCCTATCACCCAGCACCATTCCATCCCCTCCCCTGGCCCCCTCTTCCATTCCACTAACAAAGCATTTCTTCCAGAAACAAACAAAATGCATTGTTCCCATCAACCAACCAGGCCGTACCCTCTATTTGATTTCACGTGTCCTGAACAAACCACACTGCGATCCTCAACCACTACCCTGCTTAATCTATGGATCCACTTACACCCATCTCCAGGACTGAAGGAAGGTCACACCCGAAACTTTGATATCTTTCCCTCCTGATGCTGCCGGACTTGCCTTGTTTTCCAAGCCTCCTGCTTGTCTGCCTTGGATTTCACCATCTGCAGTTTTTTTTTTGTCTCTTCTGATGTCACACGTAGGCCGACTGATTTCCTCCACTAAACGAAACAGGGAGAAAACTTGTCATGATGCGAGTTTATTTAATCATTCAATTCAAATTTATCGACTATGAATGCATTAGGATCTATATACATATAGAGATACTGAGATTACGATACCTGTGCTTCTACCAGAATTCCTTACATTTGCTTATAGTTCAATGCAATTTTAGCTCAGTGGCCTTGTGTCTAAGTTGTTTGCACTGCTTCCTCACAGCGCGAGACAGTTGCAGCCTCGGACGACAGCTTGTGTGGAGTTTGCACGTTCTTCCCATGTGTCAGTAAGTTTTCTCCAATATTCAGAACACGAGCACATCAGGTGAATTGACGAAGCGAAATTGTCCATACTGTTCAGGGATGTGTAATTTAGGTACAATCGTCAGGCGAAATGCAGAGTACTCGGGTTGGGGTATGGATCTGAATGGGATACTCTTCGAAGTTTCAGTGTGGACTTGTGGGACCAAGTGGCCTGTTTCCACACTGTACGGATTCCATTTAAAAAAAAGAGAAAGAAGAATCTTCCCTGTATGTGTGTGAGTTTCCTCTGGGAGGTCTGGTTTTTGTGTTTAATCCAAAGATATGCAGGTAAGTTGAATTGGAGATGAAAAATTGCACATCCTGTTCAAGGTTATGTAGGTTCGGTTCAAAAGTCAGGAGTAAATCTGTAGCAATAGAACAGGGAACTGGTTACTCTTCGGAGGGTCGTTGTGGTCATTTTGGCTAAATGGCCTGTTTCCACACTGTCAGCAATCTGTGAAGGATTCCACTGCAGCCGTGCTTCTTAAACAAACCTAACAGTAAATGGTTCAAGGGCCATATCAATTATTAATCCCTCTGGCCTTTGAAGTTAGTGACAGGTAAGCGAAGGGTGCAAACCAAGTTTAATAGTTCCACACGGCCGATTTTTATACAACTAAATTAAATTCCAGCCCATCAGACTTGTGCTTTTTCAATTTCGATGAGAAAGGCCTTTTTATGCTCAGTTTCAAAATACTGGGTTATGAAGATATTGATCCAACATTGGACTCAAATGCGGTTTAGAATTTCCGAATGGTAACAGGTTTATGGAAGAAACTGTTATACTGAAACTAACAGAGTTGCATCAAGTGTGGCCAATTTGCAATATCGCTCAATAAGACAGAATTCTGTCAAGAAACAAAGATCAGCTTCTCCCGTGAATTATTGTGCACGGTTTGTTAGTTTCACAGCTTCTCCCATCCACCTCAATACCTTTTCATCCCTATCTATCGCTCTAATTTACTCTCCATCCCTCGCTGTCACTCTCTCTCAGACACTCCCAGTTGCCATTGTGCGTCTCCATCTCAACTCTGCAAAACACAGTCTCCTCTCAAACGCACAGTTGCTTCCTCCTGTGTCTTTCTTCACTCGGTCTGTGTGATCTCTTCATCCTTTGATCTAACCTAATCTGTTACCGATCATGCTCGCTCTACCCACATCCATACCTGTACTGACTTCTTCCTGATAAATTTCTGTGCCTGCATGTGCTCGATGTTATTCGCTTTCTAAATTACAATAATCTCTGATCTTTGTCTCCCCTTATTTAAAATCTTACTACCATCTGTTTTAGGCTCGGTTATGCACAACATTTTACAACATCAGACTGATAGTCAATATTGTAAAATCCAAATAAACATCAACCTCACAGTAGGGTGAGACGATTTCCAGCTTCCTCTGCATATTATAGGGACTGGAAAACAGAGTTTTCCTCCTGAAAAGATTGATATCAAACGATTTCTCTTGGCACAGTGACTCAATGGTTAACACAGCTGCTTCACTGTGCAAGACACGTCGGTTCAATTTCATCCTTAGGCGACCACAGGAAGTTTGTACATTCCCCCTGTGTCTGCATGGATATCCTCTGAGAGCTCCGATTGTGTCTCACAGTACAAAGATGTGCACAGAACGTGGGTTTATACGTGGTAAATAGCCCATAATATCCAGGGATGTGCAATGTCGATGTGTGAGCCATGTGAAATGCGGGCTGCAGGTTTTGGGTAGCTGGACTGGACATTCTTGGGAAGATTGGTGTGGATTCCGTGGACTGAACGGCCGGCTTCCACAAGAAAGGTATTTGGTTATACTTATTCTGATCGCCAGGCTCACAATAAACCCTGGTAAAAATTGATGACTGTCCACTCCCATCTCTTGGCCAGAATTCTTTTTCTCAACAACAACACTCAAGGAAAATGACAATTCGTTAACCCTTTGAAGATACAATCAAAAATACATAAGTTGCTCATTTATCCCTTAGAGCCTGCATTGCTAATAGATAATTTCACACACCTCATATCGACATGCATGAATATTTCTGAATATCCCTGCTTTTCTTTAACTTCATTGGTCATCAAGGAACTAGCTCTGCCGTCATGACTTCTTTTCATTAAAAAAAACATTTATTAACCTTTGAAGCCCAGAAGTCTATAGACTCATAACTACCCCTGAGAGAACAAAAACACCGCATTTTTCAAATATACATGCCCCGTTTTGTTAAAGTAGGACTGAATGCTAGAAATTAACAAAGCAAACTCGTTGCAGATACAACGCAATCTAAAGCAGTGTAACACTGTGCACAGACTAACTCACTTTGCTCAATTTTTAAACGCAACAAGATGTTCTGAAATAAATCAATTTGAACTGTATCAAGAACATACAGAGCTCACATTGATGTTCAACATCAACAATTTACAAAGGAGATAACCAGGGATCTGAACAGCTGCTAGAATCGGCTAGTGACTTCGCTCTAACTCATCAATTACTGCATCTTCCATTTCTTAGATAAGAAGCTGTTTTAATTAGTCTGGAATTGATAGTTCAA
>NC_057716.1:116063938-116071474 GCF_004010195.1 Chiloscyllium plagiosum
GAGTGAGACCGATTCCATTGTCTTCCTGTAGTTTCTCATTCTGATTTTCAACCTTTTGTCTGATGCACGTTTGATGACATTGAAACTTCAGAATCTAGTCCAGTGACAGCTTTGGGAATTGTTACGAACTGGACAAGCGCCGTTCACAACTTTTCAAGACGAAACCCCAGAACGTAAACTTTATTGATTTAAAGGCATGCAAAAAGTGCAGTGTTCCAGATGTGATTGATCTCGTCAAGCTACTAAGCTTTAAGCAAAACACACTTTCTTCTTTAAAAAAAAGTTAACACACCGCAAAGAATGCAAAATTGGCATCACTTCCACTCCATTAAATGGTTGACCAAACGTATACTTTGTTCAACTATTAATCCTCAACTGTTAAAATGTAGCAGCACCACCAAAAACCATGATTTCCGAAGACGTGTGACTGGAGACGCAACGTTAACTCGGGTAACTCTCTCGAGATGCTGCCAACCCTGCTTTTTTCCCAGTATTTGCTGGGTTTTTTTCTCCCATAAACACAGATTCTTCATTTTAACCTGCTATCTTCAGTCATGAAGAAAGGAAAAAAAAAAATAAAAACTCTGGAGCAGCAGACAGAGTACGCAAGTTTTTTTTTAGCAAAAGGAGCAGATCTGTGTCTATGAGCTTCAATCTCTTTCCAAATCCCACCCCAACTTAAAGTGACGCAAAAACTAAAAACCTGTTTCCCGGTGAGAAAGAGTCCACCCATATATGCTGCTTTTGTTTACTTCAACAAAAGGCAACAATTCAAGGATCTCAATGCTATTTAGCCACTGTTTCTGAAGCCCACATTGCAACAACATTCTGGCAAAATAATTTTCGCAAGAGAACCAGTACACAGTTATTAGATTAGATTCCCGACAGCATGGAAACAGGACTTCCGGTCTAACAAGTCCACACCGACCATCCAAAGTGTAACCCACCCGGACTCATTCCCATACCCAATAATTAGACCTGAGTAACGCATCTAACACGATGGACAATTTAGCATGGCCAAATCACTTGACCACCACATATTTGGATTGTGGAAGGAACTGGAGCACTCAGAGGGAACTCCAGCAGACACGGAGGGAATGTGCAATCTCCACATGGAGGAGGGAATCCAACTATCTGCAAAGCATAATAAACAAAGCTTACTAGGTGGAAAGCTTCCTCAATAATACTCAAGAAGTCTCATAGCATCCCTGGCAAAGTACATGTCTTCTTTGGCAACACTTAAACTTCCTCTTCCTCGAATGCCTGTGCACAAGTCGCAGCCAGGAATAGTTGAGAGAATAATCAATATTGTTCAGACAGCGCCTTCCAAACTCATACTCTCTATTGTCTACAAGAGCAAGGACAGTAGATATTTCAGAACATCATCGTCAGGATCCGCACTAAGCCTTCGTCAATCTCATTTGCCAAAAATAAATTCTGTTCCTTAACCATCACTGAATAGGGAGATGCTATGGCTTTGACAGGTGCATTTTATGCTCTATTTTGTTTTTGAAACAAGTGGAAGTTGAGACAGAATTGGCGGGTGTTCTACCTGAAGCCTTCAAAAACAAAACGTTTATGAGCACTTGTATTTAATTTGATGCAAGAGAAGAAGCCAGATTGTGAGGTATCCCACAAAATCACAGTTTTAGTTTCAGCTTTCTGCAGCTGTTGTGGTTGTGAAAGCTACAAGTCTCTCTCTCTCTCTCTCCAATTCTCTCTCTTCGTCTGCAACTCTCTCCCTCATCTCTCTCCCTCTCTCTCCGTCTTTCTGTTTGTTCCAGTTAAAAGTTGAGTTGCTCTTTCTGGTGGTACAACTGCAAGTGAGACAATCAATGCAACTGAATTAGAATTCTTTTCCACGTGTGGTGCTTATGAGGCATTTATACGTTTGAATTGCTAATGGTAATTGTTTTGTAGGGATTAAAACTAGATCAGACAGGTGAACTTCATAGAATATTATTTAATATGATTCAGCCAGGGATTATTGTCTGACAGATACAATTAAAGTGTGGGAGGTTCTTTCGTCTCTGAGAGCTGTCTCTGAGGAAGCCGAACTTATGTCAAGTGTTACGCACTTGTCCTAAACAGTGCCTGGGTAATGGGATGCCGGCCTCTATGGAGTAATTTCAATGCACAGAAAAGTAAAAGAAAAGTGTGACTGAAACATTGGCTCGCAATAATAGTCATTGATTTGGAGTAAGCATCTCAGGCATCCAGCCAATATTTGGAAAACTGAACACATTAGATCCAAAAGTTTAAAAATTGGCCAAGCATGACTTAAAATAGATTCTTGTTTCTGACACAGCTTTGCTCGTTCCAAAGTCATCCTGAGTTTGGACGACGCTCTGTCATTTTAAATCTTACGTTTATAAAATCTGCTCTCAATGACTTTCGGAGATACATTGTCAAGACACTAGCACTTTTCAGGACGAATACAAGTTTGTCCATTCCACATGGGAACCAAAATGGCAACTTTTCCAACAGAATGAGGGGCTGTGGTGGTGGGGGAGATTTGAGCGAGTTTGATGTTGTCGTTGTCAATGTGAATTCACGCATGAATATTTTCACCTTGTCCTCTCAATCTCATTGCTGGTTAGAAACGTAATTCACTTGCTGAATAAAATTTTGCAAACAGACGACGTTGCAAATGGATAGGGATAATCGAAACATCTGGTGGTACAACTGCAAGTGAGACAATCAATGCAACTGAATTAGAATTCTTTTCCACGTGTGGTGCTTATGAGGCATTTATACGTTTGAATTGCTAATGGTAATTGTTTTGTAGGGATTAAAACTAGATCAGACAGGTGAACTTCATAGAATATTATTTAATATGATTCAGCCAGGGATTATTGTCTGACAGATACAATTAAAGTGTGGGAGGTTCTTTCGTCTCTGAGAGCTGTCTCTGAGGAAGCCGAACTTATGTCAAGTGTTACGCACTTGTCCTAAACAGTGCCTGGGTAATGGGATGCCGGCCTCTATGGAGTAATTTCAATGCACAGAAAAGTAAAAGAAAAGTGTGACTGAAACATTGGCTCGCAATAATAGTCATTGATTTGGAGTAAGCATCTCAGGCATCCAGCCAATATTTGGAAAACTGAACACATTAGATCCAAAAGTTTAAAAATTGGCCAAGCATGACTTAAAATAGATTCTTGTTTCTGACACAGCTTTGCTCGTTCCAAAGTCATCCTGAGTTTGGACGACGCTCTGTCATTTTAAATCTTACGTTTATAAAATCTGCTCTCAATGACTTTCGGAGATACATTGTCAAGACACTAGCACTTTTCAGGACGAATACAAGTTTGTCCATTCCACATGGGAACCAAAATGGCAACTTTTCCAACAGAATGAGGGGCTGTGGTGGTGGGGGAGATTTGAGCGAGTTTGATGTTGTCGTTGTCAATGTGAATTCACGCAGTAGCATCTCCCATGAATATTTTCACCTTGTCCTCTGAATCTCATTGCTGGTTAGAAACGTAATTCACTTGCTGAATAAAATTTTGCAAACAGACGAAGTTGCAAATGGATAGGGATAATCGAAACATCTGTTAGCAATTATGTTCGACAATTTGCTCAATTTGCTGTTCCTCATGCGAATGACTTTACGCTGAGTGAGAGAGGGTTAATCCCGCAGTGCCTTACTAGGCCGTGCACGTTGAGCGCTGTTGCATTGCTTATGTCCATAGGCAGATCCGAACCACCGCAGCCAACGCCAGCTGCACTGCTCCAGCAAGCAGCCTCACTCAGAAACAGACTTGCAGGCAACGATTCCCGTTGGTTCAGCTCCAGCTCGACTGAAACCAAAGGTAATGGCCTCGATGTCTCCAGATCATTGGACTGACACTGAATAAACAGCAGTGAACTGCTAAACTTACATTATAATTTGGCATTGTTAATCACAGTCCGCATAAAAACCAGGGGATTATAAATTGGAACACTTAAGAGCTGATTCCAGCATTTTATGGAGCAAAATGTCCAGTTTCCTCTGAAATCCTGTCCTTTTGCTTTTTCACGGCCATTCTTACCAGGTTTGCTAACACTGCGCACACTGCCATTCTAGCTAAACAGTCCATGTATATGTCTGGTTGAATGACCAACACACCGCCCCTCCACCCCAATGATTATGTATGCGAAATGAAGATGGGTGGACGGTGTTTCCTTCAATGTGCCAACTCTCCAAACCCAAGTCATTGCCAGTCACTGATAGTAGGAACAGCCAGTTCTCGGGATCAGTCACTTCCCTGTCTTCAGATCCGCAAGCGACTTCCTGGATGGGATCGTTGACTGGTCTTTTTTTGGCACACGGTACGCCCCTTGAGGGAAATGCACACCCTATCCAAACGGGAACTCTGCTTCTCTCTCTCTTTCTTCGAGAATTTATGATCTTACTTTCTAGGCAATAAGGAAATGTGGCGGAATGTTCAACCCGGACAAACGTAGATGAATCTGTCGGTGTCAGGGACGGTTGTCTTGGACAAAAAGCAGCGCTCCTATTGGGCGCCTCACCTGTTTTGCTATGCTCGCTATTCTGTCATTGGACAATTAACCCTTTGTTCAGGGCTATTGCCTGTTGTATAAAAACAGGAGTTCATGTCGTTTCGATAGTCAGAAAACAGCGATGGCTCTCTTTGAGCTCCTCCTCCTTTTCTGTTTATCTCCAGGTAAGATGCGGACTTCTTTGTAAAATTTTCCTCTTTTGTACGTTGACAGAGAAAAGGAACGCTGAGTAGGTGTCGAGGAAACGCCGTGACAAACAGCGGTTGTCGCTTCCCACTGCTCTGATGCTGATGGGGATTCACCGCTCTTTTGCTGCTCAAAGTGTAACCTGAAAAGTTCCCTGCTCAGTGACAGCGATGGGAAAGTTGCATTAATTTATCGGTTCTATAAGATGCTTAGATGTTTGTATTCATATAATGCGAAATTATGAGAGAGCTCAGAAAGCTTCCTCGGTTGCGTGGTTCGAGAGAAATCAATTTAGATTTAATTGGAACTCATCAATTTAAACGGGGCTTTCGACAAAATTGCCCTTATGCTGAGGAAGTGAGTGATCGGAGGCCGTGTCAGAATGGGACAGGGTGTGGTATCCACTCCACAACCGGGCCCTGCATTACCCATGAGGGGATATACTGTGGATTCTGAAAGTCGTCAACGCAGGGCGGCAAAGTAGTTAGTACTGTTACAGGACAGCTTCACAGCGACTGATTGCATGGACTCTCCCCTGAGTCAGCTTCGGTTTCATTAGGTGCTCTGGTTTCATCTGACAGTCCAAGGATGTGCAGATTATGTGTGTTGTCCGAAAATGCAGGGTGACAGGGAAACTACGGGATGCACTGCGGCAGGTGTGACGGACCAAATGGGCTCCCTTTACACTGTTGGGAATTAATAACAACCAAAACTGTTTTATAAAGTCAGCTGGTCTCGTATCATCCGCAGAGTCAGAAAGCTGAGTTAATAGTTTATAACTGACACAAATGTCATTGATCTGAATCCTTGTCAAAACTGTCGACAATGCAGACAATAGTGACAAGCACTCTTGTATTTCTTTCGACATAAGTGGTAATGAGAACTGTGCCTAACAGCTATCCTGATTCCACATCTGGGAAAGATAATATATCCCTTTATGGCGCGGTTTTACCAACAGCATTTCAGTAAAGCAAATTGTCATTATGACCTGAACAGTCTCTCTGGAAGCATTTTCCAGTCCAGAATCTGTTGAGTCCCGGACAGCCACAGCACCTGTGGCCAGCTGTGTCCTTATGCAGGAGAGACAAGAAACACATCAGTTCAAATGGCACAAAGAATCCTGACCATTCTGGTCTGAGTGTCCCATACTGAAAACTCACCACAAGACATTGTCATTATTCAGATGGTAACTAAGGGGAATGATATTACACCTCTTTGCAATCCTGGATTGTCCTATCCTTCTGGATCCTCCAACTCACTTCTCTACAGTCAACAAGAAATTCTTCCACCTCTGAGCTTACCTTTAAAGTAAGCTCGGAAGAGAGGGAGAGAGAGAGAGAGAGCGATAAAGGCGAAAACTACTTCTGAAATCTTTATGAAGGACCTTGCTGCCCAGTGTTGCCCTTCTCAATACAGTTCTCTTTCCATCAGCCTCAATTCGATTAATCTGATTAACCAGTCAGGGTCAACGCTCATTGATGCATTTCTTGATGGGAGAGTTATTGGAAATGTTTGTAAAATGACTCGATTGCTCTGTGCAAGTGGAAATGTGTTCTGAAGACGGTTACAGTGGACTCGAAACATTGACCGTACATTCTCTGACTCCACAGCTGCTTCCAGAGTTGCTGAGTTCTTGAGCAATTTCACTGTATCTTCTCCACGGGTCTTGAAATTACACGCACTCCCGAAGATACACAGCGAGAGAACCACTTCTGTGCTCTTTCGTCTGAATCTCTTTTTTAAAAAAATGTCCGTCGCCCCAACTCCACACTCAACTAAAATATGAAAGCTGGTTCATTCATTGTCTGCAGGGAAACATTCCCTATTTAATCAAAATCTCTCCCATGTCTCTGAATTTTAGTTTGGGCCACAATGTCATGTCACCTGTGTGAGAACATCTCCCTTAAGCTCCAGTCGCAATGGAAGGAAAGTGTAGACATGGAAACACTGCTGCAGGAAGTCTGCAACTCGCTGCCTCATGAGTCCAATTTGGTGGTGAGTTTCAGTAAGAATGAGATGGAATGTGCTGGGAAAAAAACATAACTGGAGGAAAATGTGCTTATTTAAGGAAATATATCGTTTCTTTGAAGGCATTTCAGGGAAGGTACACCAGGATGATCCTTTTGTATGGAGGGATTGATAATGAGCAAACGCTAAACAGTTTGGGACGTGAGGTGCTGGCAAGACAATCCAGGGTGGACTTGCACAGTTTGTGCTAGTGCCTGGGGAATGTTGTCGAACAGAGAGACCAAGGGGTACAGGTATATATTTACTTGAAGTGACGTCATAGGTCAACAAGGTGATGAAAGTGTCTTTTTCGTGCCACGTCCCTACATCGGTCAGAGCATTGAACGCAGGAGATAAGATGTCATGTTGGAGCTGAATGAGAGTTTGGTGAGACCACTTTTCGTAAACTGTGCATTATTCTGCTCACTTTGCTGCAGGAAGGATAATATTAATTTTGAAAAGGAGCAAGGAAAGATTTACAAGGCTGTTACCGAGACTGGAAGGTATGAGTTATAACGCGAGGCTGGGAAGAAAGGGAAGATTTTTTCCTGGAGTTTAAGAGGATGAGTGGGTTCCATAAAGAAATGTAGTAAATCATACGGCGCAGAGATGAGGCAAATTGCCGTTTTCATCTCTATCAGTTGGATGTTCTAAAAATCAGCCAGCGTAATGTTAAGATGAGTGGCAAAAGACTTAAATGAGAAGAGAGGGGTAACCTTTTCATACAAAGGGCGGTGCGTGTGTGCAGCGAACTAGTCGTAAGTGGTGGAGACTGGTACAATTCGAATATTCAAATGCATCTGCATGTAATCAGCTGAACACTTTTCTCTCTTGTCC
>NC_057716.1:116072231-116093654 GCF_004010195.1 Chiloscyllium plagiosum
CACACTCATACACAACTCATTCGTGCACGCACTCTGAATCCAACCGACATGCAGTTTCATACTTACACTCTCAATCACACACACACTCACACGAACATGGACACTCATGCATGCCATATACATACAGAGAAGCACCAGTACATACACACTCACTCGCACTAACACAGACACACACACACAAACATGCACACAAACAGGAAAGAAAGGTGTGTAGATGTTATAGAATTGACTTGCACAAACCACAATAGACGCTCCATAAATTTTCAGATTGAAATATCAGAGAATTTTTCTCGTTAAAGGAGGCCTAAGTGCAGACATGTGCTGTTCAGCAGCAAATCATACTGTTGAAAGGTGAGAGAGGTTCCATGATTTGAATGGTCTTCTCCTGTTCCCGTGTTTTACTCGTGGATATGAAGAGTTAGTGTTACACCAAGTGGAAGGGGAATCATTAAAGACCAATCGCTAGTCTTCCTTATTAAATTGGAGATGAAATTGAGCGAGGCTTCTAATTAAACTAGACAAGTCGATCGAAGGTTAAATATGTTATTACCTAAGAACATTACATCAGGGAGGAAGCTGTACAGAGAGGGAGCCATGCTTTTTAAAGGAGTTGAAGATGTTGTCCAGAGGAATGAGAAATTTTATTTTAGAATGAGACGTGAAGTCTCAGTTCCAACGCTTGAGAGTTAAATTTTAGCAAGGAAATACCGAATCAAAAAAGTAAGAAGAACCAAGAGGGGACATGAGATGTCGTTTGCAGATTCGAGAAAGGAAATGTGTACGGTTGTCTATAGGTATATCGGCTTAAAGAATGCCGAGAATAAGATTAGGGTCAATCAAGGATAGTAGTAGAAAGTTGAGGGTGGAGTCAAAGGAGATTGGCGAGGAGCTAAATAAATATGTCTCCTCAGGAAACATGTTGTCATGGAGGAAACTGCGATACAGGCTAATAGACAAAAAGGGATGGAGGTTCTCAAGGAGGAGGTGTTAGCAATTTTAGATACTGTGAAAACCAGTATGTCCGCCGGACCGAATGAGATTGATCCCAGGATTCCTTGGGAAGCCAGGAAGGAGAGTGCAGAGCCTTTGACTTTGATCTTTATGTCGTCATTGTCTGTAGAATTAGTGCCAGAAGATTGGAGGATTGCAAATGTTGATCCCTTGTTCAAGAAGGGTAATAGAGACAACCATGGCAATTATAGAGCAGTGCGCCTTATTTCGGCTGTGGGTAAAGTCTTGGAAAGGATTGTAAGAGATATTATTTTCAATCATCGAGAAATGAATAAATTGATAAGAGATAGGAAATACGATTTTGTGAAGTGAAGGTCGTGCCTCACCAAACTTATTGGGTTCTTTGAGCAAGTGACCAAAAAGGTGAATGATGGTAAGGCGACTGATGTGGTGGATATGGATTTCAGAAAGGCGTTTGGCAAATTCGCTACCGTGGCTATTGCATAAAATGCGGAGGCGAGGCTTTGAGGGTGATCGGGCGGTTTGAATCAGAAATTGGCTAGCTGCAAGAGACACAGAATGTGGTTGATGGGAAATGTTCATCCTGGAGTTCAGCTACTAGTGTGCACGGCAATGATCTGCGTTGCAGCAACAGTTGATTTTCATTTTTTTCATGAATGACCTCAATGAGGGCATAATATCATGAGTTAGTAAAGTTGTGGAAGACCCTGTGGTCGTTAGAGTTGTGGATAGTGCTGAAGGATGAATTAACACAAATGCAGGTAACTGTGCTAATGGCACGATGCTTGGTAGTGTAGATGAGTAGAGGGATCACAGTTTCCATGAACGTTTGCCCATGGGAGTAGCCAGCCAGGTTAAGAGGGTAGCTCAGAAGGCATACGGTGTGGTAGCTTTTATTATGAGAGGGACTGCGTTTCACAGCCATGATTTGATGCTGCAGGTGTACAGAACTCTGGTGAGGCTGCAAATTTCAGAATTGCTTACAGTTCTGGTTAGAAGATGGATGTGGAAGTTACAGAGAGGGTTCAGAGGACATTTACCAGGATGCTGCCTGGTATGGAGGGAAGGTCTTACGAGGAAATTCTGAGGGATTTGAGGCTGTTTTCGTAAGAGAGAAGAAGGTTGAGAGGCGACTTATTGAGACGTATAAGTTAATCAGAGGGTTAGATCTGGTGGATGGTAAGAACATTGGTATGTGTATGGAATGAGCTGCCAGAGGAAGTGTGGAGGCAGGTGCAATTGCATCATTTTCGAGGCATTTCCCTGGTACATGAATAGGAAGGGCTTGGGGGCATATGGGCCGGGTGCTGGCAGGTGTGAATACATTGTTGCTCACATCCAGGAAAACTGCGTGGTGCTTGCTCTGTGTGGTTGACGAGAGAGATGTGCTTCCATTAATGTCACCTTTGTGGATTTGCTTACAGGAACTGCAATTCTGTCCTTGGCTGGTCCGTAGACGTATAGGTGGATGTATCGGTGAAAATGGTGATTTTCCTCCTGAGTTTCGTCCATAGAAAACCCATCCAGTGTGAAGGACGTTTGCACAAATTCACTGCCAGTCGTTTTGTCGAATATTGAATATTTATGGGCCGCAGCCTGACAGGGAAATTTAACCGTTTCCAATCAACAAAACATCTGTCTTTAAAATAAAATGATATGGGAAAACTGCAGGCAAAGTGAATTGCTTCCATTTCGTAAACAATGTTCGCATGGGCACGAGGGGCCGAAGCATCTGTTTCGATGCTGTATACCTCTGGGACCCTTTGGACAATTCTCTATTCGTTGAGCTTGACCTTTCAGTAATAGGAGCCAAGAATAGAGACCTCTTTCACCCTCTCCCACTTATTGTGCCTTCCTGCCAAGTTGCCCATCACCCGAGACCCCAGAAAATCACCATTCCCTTCCATGCCCCTCGAACTAAAACCTGTGATGACTGATATTCACTGAGGTCATAACCAGACTGACTAATTGTCTGCACTTAATTCGGATCCCTCCTCATTTTTTGTCACTGCATTCACCCCCATAATAGCTCAGGGATAAAACTGCATCATCTCAACCTTGTCACCGTGATTCCAGCGTGTTCACCTAAAGGGTAAGACGCTGGTTAAATGTTCACGCAAATTGGTAACCAATGGTGAAAATAGTGCCCGATGACGTCGATACCACATGTGCAGATGAGTGGGTGAATTGCTTCAAACTCCCAGCTGCCTTGACCTTTCGATCTCTTTGCGTCATTTAGAGTGCTTATTTCTACGACGTTATGGCACCTCCCAGCCCCATCTTACCTTTACAGTGTCGTCCACACCATGACGTTTTACGGATGGCTTATGTCTCTCAAATCAGTTCTGCATTTTCCTGACATGTCTGCATTTTGTCCATTCCTCCGTCTTTCAGAAAGCTTGCTTTTATGTGTGGCATGGCTGGATCGAACAACATTCTGCAAAATTAAAAATGCACTTACCCGGCAACGTATCACAACGACATTGAAGCAGAATAAAAAGTGATTATATATTTGCTTCGAACTCTCATTGAGGAACAGCAACAATAGTTCAGTCTTTCTGCCTGCTGTAAATTTTTATTTATGTTCTTTTGACCGCCTTTACAGTTTGTCAGTAATCACTCGCACATCACACTCACTACCGTTGTGTGCAGGTTGGTTATCAAACTAGATTATTGCCTCGCCCTTACCGTCCACACTAATCCATCCTTCTGGATGTCCTGTGTACAGTTCTGGACAGCACGTTGTTGGAAATGTGTTGGAGAGAGTGCAGTGGAGGGTTCACAGATCGCTTCGAAACCGAGTTTTTAAAATGGGAGGACGAAATTTGGAGGGGAGAGCGGAAAGCAAGAGAGGTTTAGATAGAGGATTTCAAGACTATGAATTCTTAGCACAGAATAGCCATTAAAACATTGTCTACCTTTCTTTAAAAGGCCAATGAGTGAGATGGCTCAGTTTTATAATTATTTTCAACGGATGTTGTTGAGACAATA
This sequence comes from Chiloscyllium plagiosum, assembly GCF_004010195.1. NCBI lineage: Eukaryota > Metazoa > Chordata > Chondrichthyes > Orectolobiformes > Hemiscylliidae > Chiloscyllium > Chiloscyllium plagiosum. The sequence goes on from NC_057716.1 coordinate 116,076,195, forward strand.
ACTTTCTCATCCAGCCAGTAGTTACGTGGTGGAATGTTGAGTCTGCAAATGTTGGGAAGCCACGTTCACTTGAATACATTCAGGAGAATGCTTTGGATGGGAAATGAGAAGTAATAATCCTGAGTCAACCTGACATCACTGCTTTTGGGATGCAACTGCTGTGCTTGCTGCCTAATACCAAACCGTCTGCTTTGAGAGCCATGTCCCTGATGTCATACACACTTTGTTGGTGTGAATGTACCCCTTGTCTATTGACTGTTCACCTTCTACCTGAACCAAACAGACGGGGCTTTATAACCTCAGGGCTTCCGTATATTTGGATCATGTCTTTAGACACTTCTTCCCTTTCCCCCGTCCAGCAGAAACTAACATGATCATCGATCTTGATTGACCATTGCTGCTCCTCCTTCCCTCGACAGCCTATTGGCAATGGAACAGGATCTAAAGCAGTATCTCTATCGATAGTGAATGGCCAGAACCTGGCAGTATTCTTGCCTCGTCATCTCACTATTGCAATCCCATTCCTGCCCGTGCAATCCTACATCATTGTTTTACTGCGACCCCTCTCCAACCTCTGCATCAATTGCAACATCCGCCGACATTTCTGCCATCTACAAATGGAGCCCATCACCAGTGATGTATTTCCCTCCACTCCACTATCTGCTTTCTGCAAAGACCGTTTCCTCCACGACCACCATGTTTGGTTCACGCTTTGTAAAAAAACCGCCCTCCCTTCCTGGCACCTTCCCCTACCACCGTAGGAATTGTAAAACCTGCGCCCACTCCTACCCCCTCACCTCCGCCCAAGACCCCAAGAAGCCTTCCATACCTATCAACATTTCACCAGAGCTTCCATGCATGTCATTTACTGTATCCGTTGCTCACAATGCGGTCTCCTCCACACTGGGGAGACTGGACGCCTTCTGGCAGAGTGTTTCCGAGATCTTCGCCGGGACACCCGCACCAATCAACTGCACCGCCCCCTGGTCAAACATTTCAACTCTCCTTCCCACTTACAGGCCCTGGGACACCTCTATTGCCACTCCCTCACGGCCCCACGCCTGACGGAACAACGCCTCATCTTCGGCCTCGGGAACTTTCAACGCCAGGGCATTGATGTGGACTTCACCATTTTCCTCATTTCCCATCCCCCATTTTACCCCAGTTCCGATCTTACAGTTCAGAACCGTCCATAAGTCATATCTCTCCTGTCAAACTTCATTCCCACCTATCTGCTACACCGTCCTCTCTAACCTATCACCATCAACGCCACTTCCATCCATCTATTGCACTCTCAGCTGCATTACCCCTTCCCCCCATCCGATTTTATCTATCTACATCCGAGGCTCCCAGCCTCATTCCTGATGAAGGGCTCCTGCCCAAACCTTGTCCTGCTCCTCGATTGCTGCATGACCTGCTGCGCCTTTCCAGCACCACGCACTCTTGACACGCTTCTCCTCTCCATCCACTTTACTCAAAATTCCCTCAGGCTCACGAACGTCCTGCGCCCCCGTTTCAAATGCCCACACGTCCAGGAGAGTGCACTGGAAACATTTACTGCTTACATGCTGAGTCCCAAGCGCCATAAATACTCCCAGATTTCTCCTCCGAAATTATTAGACTGGGAGAGCAACCCATAGCTTTGAGGTCACCTGTGAGTTCCCTACTGTGGTTAGCCTTTTTATACATCAAGTACAGTCAAACCATGTCGACTACTTTAGAGCCCAGCTTTTCTTGACCGAACAAACGATGACTCCTAAGATAAAGACCTCCCAAACTCTAATTGATAACTGTTGTATAAATACTCAACTGCCTTATTCCTACAACCTGAAACTTCCAATTTCCTCATGATACTGTGGAACCAAAATTTCCCTCAGGATGTCTGTACCTTACAGTTCCTTAATATTCCTTAAATGGAGTGAATACCCTAAGTCTGCTCCTATATAAGAGACTTAAACATGCTTTAATTTTTTCAGTGTTTTCAGTTCTCTATACTATAACTCAGGCAGAGGGCCCATGTCACCTCCTGGGTTTAATTTATTTTCCGTCCTATCTGACAATTTTAATTGACAGGGAATACACAGGCGCTTTTGCCAGTGAAGTTATAATGCAGACCACAATGAGTGTTATTGCATGTAGTTCACAGTTTGCAAGAACAGTTACAAATGCAGTTGGCTGAATGGGGCATTAAAATAACTTCCTCAGTGGGCAGAAAACGTCACGACGGCAAGGTTGTGAAAGAACATGCATTGTTCAGCCGTTGATATAGCCTTAAATTCAGGTAAATCATTGTCACAGGCTGCACAGTTATAAACACACTACTGAAATTTAATGCTGAAGAAAATCTTCCAGGGAAATATATAATCTAGAATTCAATTCATACATTGTAAGTTGACTAAATCGCTGTGTATTATGTGCCTGTGCAAATATCTAAATGAAGATAGACCAATCTGCAAATAAAGAGCAGAGAGAATTGTCCTCACTTCCACACCGTTTACAATGGAACGTATAGCGTTATTAGAGAACGTGGTAGCTCTTGTCATCGGATCGGAAATCATTAATGAGCTCAGATGGCCTGGTAAGATGTCAAAAGGATAAACTGACACGCATTTTCTTCACGATGCAAGATCGAGACTTGATGAAGAACACAGCATTGAAATTGAATGTGAAATGAGCAATAGCAAGAAATACTTGAAGCATCATTGTGGGTCATGTTCTTGGCATCTGGGAGGATAAAAAAAATTCAGGTTTGGCAATTGGTTCATATAATTGAAATCCCCCTCAGTCTAGAATCCAAGCCTCACTAAATGTATTGAAAATCAGGGCATTGGATAATGTTAAATGAATATAATCGGAATACTGCAATAAAATTATGAGAATACTTTGTTCGCATAATCTAGTACGATCTATCATATTTACTAATTATAACTGAATTGCAATTAATATAAAATTTATTATCACTATCTTTCCGACCTGACAGAGGACGTATTGCACAGTGATCAGTTAGTTCGGATTTAGACGGCTTTTTCTGTGGACAGGATATTGTGAATAGAACACTGCACATTACTTTTCCATGTTATTGAATAAATATAGTTTAGACTGAGTAAATAGAAATTGCTTCAGACTGCGATTTAGAGCAGTGGTCATCGTTACATTTCCAGTCTGTTCTTAGTGCTGCCAAACGTTTAAAGGTTTCAGGATCACCAGATATTCCTTGGTACCTTGTAAAGAAAAGATCTGAAGCATGGATACGGTCACAGTTGCTGATTTTACCGAATACTCCCTGCATGTGTGTCAAATTTCTAGTTAGCAAGGTTGTTTGTTTTCATTTGCTGTCAGCTAAAACTTAATTCAAACGCCATATATAACCGAAATATTTTGAAAATTACATCGTCATTCACAGAATGCATGTGATGAATTGTTTACACTGTCATACAGATGTACAGGACGTCAAAAATCACTTCAGACTGTGTTATGAAGGTGGATGCGTATTGTTCCTTTAAGAGCGTTGAAAAGCTAGCAAGGACTGAAAGAACCACAAAAAGTCCGGCAGAAGGTAACATTGTAACATTTCTTCGAAACGGCTTGAGGAGTTGGATTATGTTGAGACAAACACAAATTCAGTTTCGTCCAATCGGTTTAGATTATACCCCAAGACACCAAACTTCAATCACGATTCAATTGAGTATTCTGATAATATTAAAACATAAGTAATGATCTGGTACTTGGAGTTTAAACAGATATTTTGAACAGATGGTCAGCGTGACAAAGATAATTGCCAAAAGACCATGAAATGTCGGCTGTGAGTAAGGGGTCTCTGAGAGGTATCTGACTGGAGAAGGATTTCGCACAGAAAATCATGGAACCCGACCGGGATTAACAATCTGCAGATTAAAATCGACGAATGACACTCGCCACGCTGACTGGTTATTCAACTTGATTATTTTTCAGCAAGTCGTAATCAGATTTTTAAAATAATCTGACTCGTATTGTAGACGGGGAGTTAAAAGATAAGTTTAAGACGAAGGACTTATAAAATAGTTGTTAGTTAATACTACCTAATGACTTAAAACAACTAACCTTGTTCAGTTTTGCTTTAAATAGTGATTTAGAGGATAATTCGTTGCCTCTCGATTTTGAACAGATTACGGGATGAATCATTCCTGTGTTGCATGTGTAAATTATCAGAGAGGTTTACGCCGTGTCATAACAGTTTGGGGCTAATTTGTAGATTTTGGCTCTTGGCTCTGAACAGGTTTTGAAAGATTCAGTCTGATATTTGGACAGATTTGAATAGATTTGGGTTTTGAAAAAAGCTCAATAGATTTAAACACTTACAGGTTAATGTCCTAGATATTAAAATAAAACATCGGTTAGACGATTTGTTTAATGCTGGTGACTTGTGGTTGATTAAATTAGAAGTGCGTGAAGTAGCCCTTAAAATTGCTGAATACCATCTGAGATTCACATATAATTCTCAAATTTGCTGGGAATGTTTAGAGGAAAGAATAAGCCACAGTTTTAGAATTAGCAGCTAAGTTAGATTTGGGTTTGACCAAGGAGAAAAGAAAAACAGGAAGTGTAAGGGTGTTATTCAAAAACTTGTATGTCAGAGAACGAGGAAAGTGCAGTAGAGGTACAAAAATTGCAATACACCTGAGGGAAATTAAAGTAGAAGATAAACAAAGGAAGAGAAAAAGAAGAAATGGGAAGATAGAGAGTAGATAGACAGTCATCATAAAACAGAACGTAGTAATGTATACAACTATGTCGAATCTCTGTCACATTTTTGATGAGGAAGATGTTGAATTTCTTATTTAGTTCATTGAACTAATGGCGAGGGAGTTCGAGTGATTAGAGGATATGTGGGTAATGCTATTACAGACTACACTGGTTGGCAGAGTTTGGGCGATATTTGCGAGCTGTCAGGTGAGAGGTCAAATGAATATAAGGAGGTCAAACAGACTATTTGAAGTGCTTATGAATTGGTACCAGAAGTGCACGATAGCGGTGGAGAAACATAAAGAAGGAACCAGGTCAGACTTATGTTGAGTTCGAAACAACTGAACATCGTCATTTTGATGGATCAACGCGTGCCTTGAAGATAGACTGGACATATGAGGCTACAGGAAAGACGATTCCGATGGTGGAGTTTAAAAACTCACTTCCAGAGATGCTAAGAATTCACCTCGTGGAACAGAACTTTCAGGAAATGATGAATATATTTTGGTGTATAAGACGTGATTCCAGGCAGAATCTTTTCGTGGTAGGAATGGAAGGCGGGAAAGGAGGACATCCTCCACTATAAAGCCAAGAGGAGCGAACACTGGTAAGAGTTTACCACAGGTTAAAAAAAAAAGTCCATGAAGGGACGAAGGAGATGAAAAGCCTGACTTGATTCCACTATGGTAAATTAGGGCACAAAAAGTCACAGTGCTGGACGTTAAAGAGAGGCACTGTGGGAAAAGATGCAGCAGAAGAAGGCAAGCCAGTGTCATTAATGAAATTCGTAAAGGAAACCCCAATAAAAGCCAAGGGGCAGCAGGTCGTTGCACAGCCCAGGCAGTGGCTGGGAATTGAGTTAGTACCTGATCTCGAAAGAATTCGCCTGTGTGTGTAAAGTTTATGCTGAACGAACTGGGAGAAAAGGACAAGAAGTTATAATTTTGAGAGATACGCGATCTAACCGGTCGCTGATCGTAAGGGATGAGTGATCTTTCTGATTGTTCATTTCACTCATATTGTAGTGGTGCCTTAACTTTCATTTGAGTGGTATCTTGATAAAAGCTAATTTATCGTGTTTGTGCATATGTTTATACATACCTTCAGGAATTAATTAATACACCGGAGGAAAGTATCGTGTTTAGAGGCGTTCCTGGAGTGGAGCAGGGCTGGGGGTGGAGGAGGGTGGTGGTGGTGGAGGCGTGGAACGGTTTGTTGTTTCTGATGTGCTTACCTGAGAGTGTGATAAATTCTGGGCTACATGCACGGAAATTTCGCGTTCCCTATGTAAGATTTGGTTGGACTGACGACCGAAGACTGAGGAATTTACAGTGTGACTGATTGGAGGGTGGTGGTGGTGGAGGCGTGGAACGGTTTGTTGTTTCTGATGTGCTTACCTGAGAGTGTGATAAATTCTGGGCTACATGCACGGAAATTTCGCGTTCCCTATGTAAGATTTGGTTGGACTGACGACCGAAAACTGAGGAATTTACAGTGTGACTGATTGACAGAGTCTTAGTTCCAGGAATTCAGTTCTGTGTTGATAATGAATTAGCAAATTTCAAAGTGTGAGTGACTCCCCTTTTTGTGAAGAAGCCCAAGGGAAACGAAGAATATGAAGAGTTAAAGCAGAAATATGCTGATATTTTCTCAGACTGTATACGAACCAGATCCCACTATCAGAAGTCACAGCGCAAGCAAAAACTAAGAATATCGTTGAACGATTTGACACAATGGTGTGAAACAAACCTGAACAGGTAGCGGGTCAGACAGAGGTTTTCAGGTCATAAAAGAGTAAAATCCTTGCAACAGGAAGACAAACGATAAAAGATGTATATTGGACCCATATTCCGATGAGGAGGCCGAATACACTCCTGAGGGTAATTATCGAAAATATATTTTTAAAACAGAAATGGCAGGATAGTGCAGAGGAGAGATGGGCTGAATGCACCAGATTGGGTTGCCGGTAACTTGGATAGGGGATGTTATGTGTAGCACTCGACCAAACTGTAGAAGGACACATAGTGGTTTGAAAGAATTAGACTCAGGCACAAAAACGTATTCGTTGGGCTAGAATGCACAAGGATGTGGTTATCTTTTGCCGTACCTGCCATACACGCCAAAATAGTTAGCAAACCCGAGGTTTTATTGAGTCCAGCACCTTTGTTCAAATTCCAGCATTTGAAGAACATTTCACTTGCATTATATTGATTGTGTAGGTCCACAACTGAGAACCAAAAATGGGAACCAGTACTTGCGATCCATAATGATTGGGGCTCCCGCATTTCCAGAGGCAATTCCATTACGGAGTTTCAAGGCAAAAAGGTTGGTCGTGAAGTTAGTAGCTGTCTTCTCACCGTATGGGCTATGCAGCGAGAGTCAGTCGAATGAATGAGCACATTTTACTGCTAGGCTGTTTAAGTAGGCATAGCTCAGACATACAGCACTTTACATCAAGTGCGTATCATCCTGAGTGATGTTTAGAAATGTGTTATCAGACATTGACGACCATGTTTAGAGCATACTGTCAGGATTACCCGAATAATTGGGATAATGGTATCCCATCCGTATTGTTTGCCATTACAGATGCGCCAAACGAATCGACACACTTTGCAACCTTCGAGTTAACATTCGGACATGCAGTGAGACGAACTTACTAATTAATTAAATATAAATTGACAGTAGCAAATTCAGACATCTCACACTTAGATTATGTCTTGGAGTTGAGGGAACGATTAAATCGAGTATGTAAGTTAGCTCAACAGTACCGAGCGAGGGCGCAACCCACAATGAAACAAGTCGCAGATGAAAAATCAGAGAGCCGAACGTTTACCCAAGGGGATGACGTTTTACTGCTATTACCAGTGTTAGCAGATGCCTTCAAAGCATGGTTTCTTGGTCGCTATGAAAATGAGAAAAATAAATGAGACAGGTGAACTATCTAGTTAAGATGCAAGATTTAAAAAAAAAACAACAGTGTTGGGTATGTCACGAGCACGTGTTGAAACCGTATTATATGTGAGAGAAAGAACTGGAGAAACACATTTTAATTACTGCCCCGCGGAGAGAGGTATCAAATTCAGAAAGTGTGGATTTTGATGGGCCTCAAAATAAGTTGAAAAAAAGTCCTTGAGGAGTGGGGTAGATTAGTAAACTATCTGTCGCAGAAGCAAAGAACGCACTAGAACTTTTTGTTACTTCAGTGTGAGGGCAGATGTCAGAATCAAATGGGAAACACTAATGCTATTGCTCATGATGTAGACGTAGGGATTGCTCCTCCAATAAAAGAACATGCGAATCGGATTTCCCCTTCAAAGGCAGACACGTCCTGAGTGAAGTGGAGACCATTCTCAATGGGGATTGAATCAAGCCAGAGTGAGTGGAGTTCGCCGATCGTCTTACTTCCCAAACCGATGGGGACTCAACGATTTTGCGTCGATTATTAGAAGTCCGCGCTGGAACAGAATTGGATATATCATCCGACACCAAGATTGGGGAACTGCATGGAAAAAGCTGTACAAGCTATTAACATCATCAAGTTAGAACTCCTGCGTGGTTATTCGCAGGTACCTTCATCAGAGATGATGAAATAAATGTCGGCTATTTTAATGGAGGAGAAAGTGAGAACTGCAGATGCTGGAGATTCAGGAAGGGCTTATGCCCGAAACGTCGATTCTCCTGTTCCTTGGATGCTGCCTGACCTGCTGCGCTTTTCCAGCAACACATTTTCAGCGGGTATTTTAATGCCAAGTGATGCGATTTGGAAGGAAGAATGGACCCACCACATTCGAAAGACTCATGAACAGAGATGTGGCTGGGTTAAAAAAAGTGCAATTTAACTGGATGATGTTGTAATCTTTGGTGAGTCTTTGAAATATCGCATGGTACAGTGGGAGAGGTCATTGAACGACGAAGAATAGCAAAACCAGTAATAAACTCCCACAAAACTGACTTGGCGAAAGGAGTGGTGACGTTCTTGAGACAGAACATCGGTCATGGAAGTTTGATCTGAAGATCAGCAATGGAGAGGTACCATTAACAGATTTGATGAAGAAGAACAGAAAATATCCGCGAACAAAACAATGCATTTGCTTATTTAAATGCAATATTAACCATCATGTCAATTTCAATTACAATAAACGTTTCGAATCCTTCAAAGTTGTTATTGACATTGGAGTTTTCGCTGTATTGCTAGTGGAAGATGATAATAGCATTGAACTGCCTGTTGGTTTCTTCTCATAGAAACTCAGCATCTAGCAGAAAGAAACTCCATGACCGAAAAAGAATTATTGAGTCTATATGACCTTAACACATTGTAATGCGCACGTCACAAACAACGTGTCAGAAACAATTCTGTTCATAGATTACAAAACCCTGACATTCTTAGAATGCTTTCAAAACAGGATTATGAGCATATTTCTTTTGAGTCTTATGTTACACAGAATAATTTACAAACATAAATGTTGCAAGTTGTAAGAATATAATTGCAGATGAGCTTTCGCAGGTTTAACTGATAAAATTTAGATGAGATTAGTTTCTATCCAATGTTTGCGCACGCATACACACGTACACCCGCGCAAACACCCACACACAAGTTAAGATGAATTTTCATTAAAGTTCTATGTATGTCATAGGAATAAAAATGAAGCCATCTTTTTCTTTATGTTGATTTATTTGTAATGAAAGGGGGAGTTGTATAAAGTTGTCAAGATGTACTGTACCTTTCAGGGAGCTGAAACGTCTGGCGGGCACAGAGTGTATTGAAAGACTTGAAAATGTAACATTTGATTTTAAAGCAAGTGCTTGGAGCCACATTTTGGTGGTATACAATAATTAAAATTCGGACAATTAATTTCAGTTATGCCCCATATACCATACTCCATTTGCATTTGAATTTTTCTCTTTTCGACTACATCAAACCAAAGAGCCAGTCCAATGTCTTCGGGGCTCATCGCCAGTATTGGAACAGTTTGGTTCGTGGATTCCTTATTTGGATAGGTTTAGATAGATTCGGTGTGTGATTTGGACAGATTTGAGTATCTGTGGCGCGCGAGAAAACCCAGTAGATTTAAAACCTTGCAGGTTAGTGCTCTAGATACTGAAATTAAATTAGGTAAGAATATGTGTTTACTTTTGGTGACTTGTGGTAGGGAAAAATAACAGTGAGAGAAATTAATCCTAAAATTTGGAAAGAGTTTTTGGGATTTTAAGATGATTCGCAAATTTGCCACGAAAATTTAGAATGAAAGAAAAAGGCCGTACTTTTAGAACAGCAAAGAACAGCCAATCACCAACAGACTACCAGCAGAATAGCTCTCTGAAATGTACCTGGCTGCAGTAGAAGACTGAAGACGACCTACAGAAACGTCCAAAGGACTTTCGAAACCAAAGACAACAAATGGTTTCGAAAATCGATTTTTCATAAATTTAAGGAGGATTTTATCATACCAGTATTGTAGATTGTAAGGTAAAAATTGTAATAAGAGAAAGGAGTTGTAACAAGTTGTTGTTTAGTGTTCTCTTTTGGCATGAAAGAATAAAATTGTCATTTTTTTCTTCTTTAAATATTGATATTTGGGTAAACTCTTTGCCACTCGAAACTGAAGAGATCACTGCACGATGCGAGCTTTCCTGCGTATCTGGTTTAAATTTGCAGATGGGTTTACCCTGTATTGTAACACTGCCAACGCTAAGTATTACATAAAACAAAATCCTGGAGAAACTTCGCATGTCTGACAACAGCTACGCAGAGAGAAAGCAAGTAAATTGTAGAGACATATATGGTTCGTCTTAATTACTCAATGGAAAGGAAACAATATATTTAAAAAAAAACAAAAGGCATAGTTGCATATGGATGTTTATGTACGGGGAAAAAGTTCTCAGGGGGACAAATACAACAGGACAGAATATGACGGTTGTGCCCAAAGCATAAGACAGAGGGAGTGAAAATAGTCAGAAAGGGCATTTAGAAATATAAAATACCCTTACATATGAGATGTAAAAATGAGAAAATCTGTCTGCTCTACTTCTAGTAATACAAAGAATGTAGAAATGAATATAGCTGTGTTGGATTCTCATCAACAGAAATTTTGCTGTGAAGTTACTCAAATGAAAATTGAGTGCAAGACGGTATGAATTGCCTCAACGGAGAACAAGGTGCTTACCCTCTGCATGCGTTGAGTTTCTTGAACATTGTAATTTTAGAGTTAAAGAGCAAAGAACGGTACAGCACCGGAACAGGAATTGCCAAGATTACCCCAACAGATATTGCCTTTCCAGACTAAATATCGTTTGCCTCTATGTGCTCCGTATCCCTCCTTTGCCTGACTATTCAGAAATCTGGCAAGATACCGGTTAAATGTAGCCATTGTTTCCGCCGTCACGATCGTCCAGATGTGTATTCTAGGCACTTAGCACTCTCTGCGTACAAAGTCAAGACTCGCCTCTCTCAGCTCCTTTCGTCTGAAGTGCTTGCCTCTTAACGCTCTGTTCCCACGTATTTGATATTTCAAACTTGGGATAAAAATAAGACTCGAACTATCCATTAATCCAATCCGCGTCTAATTTTCAAAGCTTTTATTGAATTGCCCGTCATCCTCCAACTTTTAACTGAATGCAATCAAGTTTAATTATCAAATCTATCCTCACACCTAATACATTGAAAACCGGGCAACATCCCGTTATCCAGCTGTGTAGCCTCTCCAAAGACTCCACATCCCACTGGCCGTGTGACAAAGATAATTATACACAATATTCCAAAATGGACCATAAATTGTATTAAGTTCCATATTAAGTTCCATAAATTGGCAATATACCTTGCTAAATATTACCGTTATCCAGCTGTGTAGCCTCTCCAAAGACTCCACATCCCACTGGCCGTGTGACAAAGAGAATTATACACAATATTCCAAAATGGACCGATATTAAGTTCCATAAATTGGCAATATACCTTGCTAAATATTATACCCGATTCCCAAATAACGAAGACATGTATGATATATGCATTCTTGACGACCGTTACTATTTTTACTAACACTTCCAGGAAACTGGGGACCTCGAAGCGAGCATCCTTTTGTCTGTTGATGCCATGGTTGATGCAAGTTACCGATATTTTTCTCCTGCATTAGATATCAGACTTACGTCATCACCAAATAACTTTTCTCTGCATAAGTGGCGAGCCCATTTACGCGATTTTGACTTCTTGGCAATCCTCATAACAGTCCTTCGCTACCACAATCTTTATACTAATGGAAATAAATTACTAATCAGGGCACCTGCATTCTCGTCCAAATCAGTTACAGGTTACCGAGCACTGTTCCTTGTGGAACATACTTACCAAGAATTGCAGACTGAAAATTATCGTTCCAATGTACCTTCAGTCTTCTAGGACTAAGGCTTCTTTGAATCAATGTTAGTATCTTACAGTAGATCTCATGTGACTTCACATTTTTTATCGGCCTGACTTGAAGAACTTTATTAAATGTTTTCCAAATGTTCACAGAAGTAACATACCTTGCTCTGTGCTCATTAACCATCTTTGTAATTTCCTCAAAAAAATCCAGTTTGTGAGATGCGACCTTCTCTGCACAGAGTCGAACTGGCTTTTACTAATAATAATGTGCAGGTGCCGGTGTTGGACTTGGGTGAACAAAGTTAGATATCACACAGCACCAGGTTATAGTCCAACAGGTTAATTTGGAAGCACGAGTTTCCAGAGCGCTACTTCTTCAGCAGATCATTTTCGGAGAAGATCATTGGACACAACATTTTATCACAAAAAATTGCAGTGCCATGCAACAGAGGTGATATGTGGAACAAGTCTAGATTGTTGTTAAGTCTTTCATGTAAAATATTGAAAGCTCTCCGAAAGCTAGTGCTTCCAATTGAACCTTTTAGACGACAACCTGGTGTTGTGTGAGTATTGTGCATAATTTCAAATTTCTATTCTAAATATCCCATTTCTAAGTCACGTCTGCAATAAATTCCCTGCTTTTATCGTAAAGGTCACTGGCCTGTATTCACGAATTATTCTTGACAAATTTGTGAAAAAAAGAAACGTTGTTCTTAGTCTCCAAGCTTCTTGCACATCCCCTGTGACTTAAAAGGAAACAAACTTTTCGGGCAAGACTTCAACAATTTCCACACTTACATTCTTCAGCATTCCGTGATGTATGGTACCAGATCATGAGGACTTGTCTTCCATGGAAACGATCACTAATAGTTGAACATGGTGCACCCTGCATCATGCAAGCCTGTCTCTTCAGGTGGCCGTTCTTTCTAATAATTATTGTAACTTACATGACTGCCGCTCAGTCTGTGGAGTGTACACAAGCTCTCCAACTGATCAGTACACATTACTAATCTACTGGGTTCCTTCCATATACCTTCACATATTTTCTTCTCCGATGATAATTCAACTTTCTCTTGACAACATCGATATCACTTCCCTCCACCACACTCTTAAGTCATGGATTAAACATATTGGACACTCGCTGTGAGAAAAATATGTCTTGTGATAAAAAAGTGTCATGCATAAAATTTGTAAACAAGTGATTGCCAACACTTTGGTCTATGGATTTGTTCCTGGTCGAAAATGCAAATCGGCCTGGAGAATAGAAACAGGAGATCGTAGCACACAGTGAACTGAATGAGAGACTGGAGCAAATAATCCAGTGAGAACGATCACTGAAAGATGTTGCCGTAATATCATAGATGAAGACAAAATAACTATTTATGACGTTTGAACATCACTTCTGTCATTATGTAATCTACATTTCTTTAAACTCTCTACGCTGACTGCATTTTGACAATCGTATATCATTACATTTCTAATAATAAAGAAAGCACACCAAGTGAGTGTGCTCCTTGTCCCTTGTATAACTGACCCATTCCATTGATATTGTCTGCCCACAGTCCTTACACTTGAGATATTCTGCATTCTACGTTGCATGCACCATAGCTTCGCTACAGTGTGGAAACAGGACATTTAGCTCAGCAATTTCACACCGACTCTCCGATGACGATTGCACTCAGACTCACCTCCAACCTGTCCTCGTAATCCTGCACTTCCGTTGGCTAACCTACATGCTTCTGGATCCTGTGGGCAATTCAACATGGCCAGACCACGTAGGCAGTGCGTTTTTGGAGAAGACCGCAGCACACGGAGAAAACACAAACACACATCGGGAGAACGAAAATATGCTCCAAACAATTCAGTTGTACAAATTCTGGTCTTAACCCGTGACCAGTCTCTGTGAACCAGCACTGAACCATTCCACCACCCGAAGGGTATGCGCCTGAGATAAAAACTGATGTCTCCGTAATATCATCAGTCACCATCTTCCCACACGCGCTCTAATTTTCAATTCTGTAGTTGATGTCATGTCCAGATTATCTATTCCGTGCAATCGGTTGGATTAGCAGTTTTCTGACCAGAACAGTAAATGCACATGAACATGTTTTGATCTGAAACGAAGCCAATTCGCTTAGGGAATTTGGCATAACTTTTGGTTCGCATATCCAGACTTTTTGTCCTTCAAAAATACATATTTTCAAAACGTCGACTTATTTCCCGACATTTTGGACTCCAAATATTTCCGAAATGTTTGACAAATATAAAAGTAGGTGGACTTGATTGTACTGTTTACTTATCCTCCTTTTCGACATAAAGATCGATATTTTCAACTCAGCAGACCGATGGTAGATCTTAATATTGAAGAAGGATGGACTGATTACCGACACTCCCTCTGCTCCTTCCATCATTACTTCCATAATTAATCCGAATAAGTAGCAGCAAGACGGACTAAAAATTATTAACACGTGATAGTGTTACAGACCAAGACAGGTCCGGATGTATATGTGAAGAAGGTAGCCTCGATCCTATCTTTGCTAACTGTTTTAAGCAGATGTACAGTGGATATTCCAGGAGTGATGCAGTTGGCCCAACCACTCAGATTTAATTAACACGGAATGAATTTACTGAACGAAACATGAACCAAAGATAATTGCATTTCGAATAACTTAACTTGTCTGAAAAACGAACCGAATCTGTGACAACTTAATCATACAGTTGGAATTAATTGCAACTTTCCATAAGCCAACTTTTTCAATGAAAGGTAAAATAAAATACGAATTCTTACTGGAGCGATACCAGAGAAATGTTCGCAGCACCTTCTCTGGGTTTATATCTAAAACTTGATCAGCAGGTGCAAATAAAATCTAATCAAAACAACGCTTGAAATGGGATAAGTGGCCATCCTCTTTCGTTGCACAAGTATTTTCGAAAACAAAACATAATTTAAAGGCTTTTCCATCTAGAATGTTCCATACGTATCGGAACCTCAGCCTTTAAGACCCCTGCGGAAAAAAGCCAACGACAACTTTTCCTTAATAAAGGAGCAGCATTGCCACAATAGAAAGGATTTCGATGGAAAACGGTGAATTGTAACTGATCTTGTATTGACGGGAGTTAACGTCAGTCTGCATGAATCCTAATTTTCTCAATAGCCGGATTCCATCTTCTATTAAAAGGGATGCCTGTGCGTGTGTTTTCCCAAAGTAACAGAGGGAGCATTGTGTGTGACACAATAAGGAATCTTCAGCTGCACAGTGAGGGGCAGGCAGACCAGAATCTGACAGCAACAGACTGAAATATTAAAGCAATGGATCGAAGTTTGTTTTTGGGTCTTTATGGTACTTTTTAAATTTGGCCATTCTTAGAATGCGGATAAGGCTTATACTTTGGGTGATGCAAGCTGGTTGCTATCCTCACAATTGTTGGTCTTCCTGGTAAGTTACTCCTTCTGACTATTAATTCAATAAACAATTGCAGAACGTTAATTATTTAGTTATTAAAACTTTGTCAACATGGGACCAATTGCCATCATTTCGCCTTGCATACCCCATTCTTTGTCAAGCAAGTATAAGTCCATTATCTGAAGAGAAACCAGACTGTTCAAACGTGATAAGTGTAATAGCTCTCAACTTATTTAATTTCTATCAGCATATAGTAGCCTGCCCAATTCGGTTCACTATCTGCTTTCGACACGAATGTTCCAATTCTCCTCTCACGATACTTGCACTCGAGTAAATCGACTGGAAGCTTCAAACCTTCAGATAGTGTTAGCAACGGATTGCGATAGTGTAGCTTTCCGAGTAATCAAGATCCCAGGGCAAGTGCAAAATAAATGGACTCAAAATCACCACGTCGCTGCTAGCTAAAATGTTATACATATTATATGTAAACATACTCCCAGAGACACACGCACACATACTCTCACACGCGATTGCATACATATATGTATGCATGTGTGTGTAAGTGTGTGAGTGCGTGCGTGTGCGCATATACAGATATGAGCAGTCTCTATTAGTTGCAGAATCTACATCACAATGCAGTTTTTAATTCGCTTCAGAAAAGGCCTGCCTTGCTTACACTGTCCAAAATCTGAATACAGGGCCGCACAAATATCAAGTTTAACTGTTATTTGTCCTCCAGTTTGGCGAAACCAGCCACTGATTTGGTTGAATTCGGAATGGACAAAAACATGCTGCACCGCTCGTGTTGTGCTAAAGCTATTATGAAACAAAACTAAAATACACGAGTACCCTTCCTCTGACATTTCCATTCTTTCAAAAAAAACACATTTTCACTTCTGGATGCATCGAATTCTCTGCCTAAATTGACTTTTATTTCTCTCTGTGTATCCCGCCGCTCAACTTTGGTGCTTTGCTTGACAGGCATCAGACATTAGAGTTGAAAATCGGAAGGAAATGATGTGAGATACACTGTCAACCACTTCTTTGGATTAAAGATCTGTCCATTTTGGAGTTTGAGAGGAGCAATGACCCTGTCTCTTCAGAATAGAAGACGAATAAAAGAAAGGGAAGCAAGAGCAAGGGAACTTTATCATAATTTCCAAGGTGACATCCCGTGCATATGCAGCAGTTGCTGTCCTTTTAACATTGGAAATTTTGGGGAGATGCTGTGAATGGTTTTCTGCATTGTTGTAGAGCTGTGATGTATTTTCAAAGAAGATCTGAACGTTAACTGACAAATTGAGCAAACAATGCAACTGGGCCAAATTTTCTATTAAAAGTGAGGAGGTGGAAATTTGATGGTCGACGTACTCTAAGGTTTCCAGTGTCACTTTTGAAATTTATCGATAATCCCGGAGTCCATTGTAACACAATTGTCATCTGAAAATAGGTGTGCTTTCGAAGGTGTGCCGTGCTGTTCAACAAACTTGGAGTCTCACACAACGGTGAGGATATTGATGCCCAATCCCACAAATGTCACTGCTTCATTGCCTTTCTATGCGCTTCACATTCGAAGGCAGATGTGGGCTTATTGCAATCTGATGTCCAATAATGTTTCTAAATGTTGGATCTCATGGCGCCAGGGAGAGGTGAAAATATCGTTTATATCTTCGTGAAGGGCTGTCAAAAATCTTCCAGTAGCATCAGTGCACTCAGTATCTTTTTTTTCAATCAATTTGTTCAGAGAATGTGAGAAACGTTTCTGGGACAGAAGTCAGCTTTTGTCCCTAGTTGCCTTAAGAAAGCTGGTATTTGGTGTGATCATGATCCACTGCCCTTATCCAGTAGAATGGATGTGTCTGTCGGTTCAGACCGTGCTGATTTATTGTTTGCCAGCGCATTTTGTAAACTGAACTCACGAGGAGTTGCTTGAAGCCTGCATTAATGAAAAGAAGGTAATTTAGAAAGAATTCTGGGAGAACA
>NC_057716.1:116094429-116095637 GCF_004010195.1 Chiloscyllium plagiosum
ATTGATCAGCTGAGTGGAACAAGGTATCAGAAATAGAAGAATATATGTTTAAGTGTGATTTATTCCTGAGAAGTTATCATGAATTGATGAGAGGTCACACAGAATGAATAAAATGCGGTCGGATCTTGTGTTTTGTGCAAAAAGCGTGAAACATTTTTGTTCAGATATAGCAAGTAATAAGGAAGTTTTTGTTTATCTGAGTTTTTACAAACAGAACTGAATATAGATTTAGAGGGCAGTGCATTATTATACAGGGTTCCAGGGATTTAGTGAGCTCGGTTGGCTGGATGTCCGATTTGCAGTGTAGAATAAGGCCAATTGTCCGAAGGATAAAAAGTTATGATCAGGGTAGCATGCCTACATTGGTGCCCATTCACTGGCGAATTGCCAGACGGATCGATGTTGGGGCTGATGTTACTTTTAATAGAATGACATGGGTGATGGAAGCTATTGTAGTCACTCCTTGTTTGCAAGTTGAACAAAAATTAATCACGAAAGCAAATCATGAGGTTTTCACACGAACTCAGTGAGGGGATGCAACGTGGCAAATTATTGGATTATATGCTAGCTAATGGAAAATTATGCGTGAATAAGAACAGAATAGCTCAATTCTGTGACCGGAGAAAATATCCTCAGATTAAAAGATCCCAATTTATGACAGGGACAATGATGACTCCTTCTTTCAAAAAACGGTGAATGAAAGAGTTTTCAAGATGTGTCTGTAATTAGAGTCAATTGAGGATCTGTCAGACACAATTCTGAAATCTTCAGTAACATTCCCTGTTCCGTGAAGAAGGGAAGGCCGACACACAGTGCATACTTCCATCCAACTTCACAGGGAATTCCCGTGAAGCAGCATTTAAAGAATGCTGCTTCACGCCACATGACTTCATTTTTTATGACTCGAGGCAAATAAATGTTGACCTTGCAACTCCTCCAATTTTTCCAACATAACTGTTGGCTTTCACAGCAACATAATATCTAAAATTAGTCAGTCTTCGCTGATTTCTGTGTAAGACGTTTCCTTATACTTCCTTATCTCACCTACACATAATGGAACATCCTTTCAACGTCCACCCTGTAAAGTTGTCTCTGGGTGTATTATATCTCATTATTATGAACTCTCACTCACCTAAATTCTAAGCGTAATAGGCCCAAACCGTCCACAATTACACGGAGGATAAATCATTTTTTCAAGTACTGCTGGA
>NC_057716.1:116096084-116102718 GCF_004010195.1 Chiloscyllium plagiosum
GTGTGTGTGCATATATATATATATATATATATATATATATATATATATATATATATAAAACATGACAATCAAGGCGTATAGGTGGGGGTGTGGGAAAAAGGACTTCGGAATGCAATTTGGTAACCATTGCGAGATAGTGCAGGTTTCCAAAGAATACCTATGATTCTGTTTATAACCACCAACCCTTTTAATCCTCATGTACTAAACATTGGAGATGAGGGACGTGTAGCAGCGGTGGAGTGGGTGGTGTGTTATGAGGTGTGTGGTGAACTGAGTGTGAGTGGCCTCATCTGAAACGCCATGTTTCGGCTTATTCTCCAAAATATCACCACGATGTCAGTTGATTGATAAGAAGTCAGAACGAATGAGAAAATATTTTATCTGATTTAAATTTTACCTCGAGCTTGGGAGTCCTCCATATCTGTTTTTTCAGCAGCTGCAGTAACTCTAAGGGATCTTGGACCAGGAGCCTGCTGGGAGCGGTGAGTCACTGATTCGAACCACACAGCATCACTCTCTCTGTTTAGCCCAAGTTCGTGTAATCTTCCAGCTCCCACTCCACTCTGCTCCCTCACGGGTTTACCGTCTCTGTGACTCCCTGGTACGTGTAATCCCCCAGCCCCAGATCAAATCTGCTCCCTAATTGTCTCACCTGTTTCTCTAATGTACTTGTTATTCTCCAGCTTCCAATCCACACTTCTACCTCACAGTTTCACCGTCTCTGCGACTCCCAGTTACGAGTAATCCTCCAGCTCCTACTCCAATCTGATCCCTCACAGGGTCATCATCTCTATGCCTTCCAGGGATGTTTAATATTCCAGATTTCACTCCACTCTGCTCCCTCACAGGCTTCCTGTCTCTGAGACTCCGAGGCACGTGTTAACTTCCAGCTCCCAATTTGTTCACTGCAACTCACGGGGTCACAGTCTCTGTGACTCCGAGGCAGTCGTCCAACACACACTCCACCTGCAACTTCTCCGTCTCGGGGACTCCCAGGCAAGTGTAATCTTTCAGCTCCTGCTCCTCTCTTGTCATTTACAGGATGATCGTTTCTGTGAATTCCAGGTACGTATAATCTTCCAGCTCACATTCCACTCTGCTCCCTCACATTGTCACCGTCTCTGTTATTCCCAGGTTCGTGTAATCCTCCAGCTCGCACTGCACTCTGCTCCCTGACAGGGTCACCATCACTGTGATTCCCAGGCACGTGCTATCCTTCAGCTCCCACTCCATTCTGCGTCCTCACACGTCACCGTCTCTGTCTCTCCCAGGCACGAGTTCTTTTTCTCCAGCTTCCAATCCAGGGACACTTTGAGTCCCTTGTAGCAGTGGGTTTTGAGCTTCACTGACGATTTATATTCACTGACTTGTTGCGGATCGCTTTCAAGTTCTCTGCCTTTGTGACTCCCAGGTTATTGTCGCTCTCAAGACTCAGCTGACAGTTAAAACAACCAATTCCGCATTGCTGCCTCATAGGGTCGCTTTTCTAACTGTAAGACAGCAGAAAAGAGGATGAGAATAAGAGGGCACAAAGGTATTACAGTGATTAAAAGCACTGTAGAGGATGGAACAATTTATATGGAAACTTGGGGAAGTTGCAGGCCTTGAAGCAGGTTACTGGAAGTTATCAGCAGAGCTGCTGGAACAGAAGAGGCAAAGAAAAGTTATTGTAGCTTGTCGGTGTTGGAAATTGTTACTCGAGTTCGTGCTCGGTATGTATAAAAGGCTTCTAGAAAATGGTTATAGAAACATGAATATCTGAACAAAAGGAAAAAAAATAGATACAGGGACCTTTGGGTTACTAGGATCTTGTGGATGTTAGAGTGAAGTGACTTATAGTGACTGGAGTGAGTACATATTTAGGAAGTACATTAAGGCAGTATTATCGGGCTGAATGAGATTATAGAAATAGGGGAGTTGTGGGGGACTGAAGAGGTAGCACAGACAATGAGGATGATAGGTTCCTGAACTATTTTACTCGATATTGAATGTGTCAAGATATGTGGAAAAGCACAGCAGACCAGGCAACATCCGTGGAGCAGAATGATCAACTTATCGGGCAGGAGCACTTCGTCAAGCCACTGCAATTCTTTCGGATTTAATGAGGGGAACGCGTGCTGCAATTGGTCGAGGTAGCTATGGAAGGATGGAGGATCTGCAGGAGTTTACTGAGATCGTGAGGTGTGGATGGATTGGATCAGTTAACAGAGAGACAGAAATGTTTTGGTGAGAAACAGGGAACACAGAGGGAAAGTTACAGAGTTTCACAGGAGAGAGTGGTTGAGAAGCTGACAGGGTTGTAGAGAGTGGAGGAGCAAACCAAGATTGTGGAATGTTATTGCAGCTCAGAGGTTTACAGATTGTAGGATGACTAGCACCACCTGGAGGAGGTTAGAAAGAGAGTGGACTACAGAGTCTGTCGGGACTGCTTTGGGCCTGACAGATGTGGAGTGACATAAGGGTTGGAGGTAGGTACAGACACAGAGACTGGTGTGAGGAACGAAGTAGTTTACAGATGTAAGGAGTGCTACGGAGGCTAGTATAGGTTGCAGACACAGGAAAGGCTGATAAACTAAAAAGGATCATTCAAACAGGGAGGTTTGTAGGAGAAGTTAACAGTGACAGTTCAGGTGAAATTTCGGGAAGAGTTGTCAGTGTGTGTGGTGCGGCTACAAAAGCAGGGGGCTGTAGGGATTGGATGGGTACACAAAGGCATGGACGCTGTAGGAGCTACAGAGATGGGGAGGGTTCCAGCAGCTAAAATAAGTCATAAAGTTCGGGAGGATTTTGGGCTGGAGGATAAAACAGATTTGGAGGATTGTAAGTACTGGTGGAGAGATAAGTAATATTCTGAGAAATTTCCATTGTGAGCAAGTCGTGTGGGTTTAACACAGATAGAGAAGGTAGTAGTGACTGAACGAAGTCATGCAAACAGAGAATGTTTTGTAGAGGTGCAGGTGTATGTCATACAGTCTCACGAGCCTATCCATCCGTCTAATACAATCAGGGCTGATTATCTGACACAGTACCCTGCTTCCGCTTTCACTCCATTACTTATGACGTTGCCATCACTGGAGGAAGTAAAATGACAGGTAGGGTTGGAGTGACTGGAGGTGTGGCAACGATTGGGATGATTGGAGTGAGTGGAGGAAGTTACCGGGTTAGGAATGTTTGGAGTGACGAGAGGAGGTGAAAATGACAGGTAAGGCTGGAGTGACTGGAGGAGGGTGCAGCAATAGGGAGGGTTGGAATGCCTAGAGGAGGTGGCAACAATAGGGAAACTTGGTGTGACTGGAGGAGTTGACAGAGATAGGAATTTTTGGAGTGACTGGAGGAGGGAAAAACATTTAGGGCTAGAATTAATTGAAGAGTTGACAGCAAGAGGGAGGT
This sequence comes from Chiloscyllium plagiosum, assembly GCF_004010195.1. Classification (NCBI taxonomy): domain Eukaryota; kingdom Metazoa; phylum Chordata; class Chondrichthyes; order Orectolobiformes; family Hemiscylliidae; genus Chiloscyllium; species Chiloscyllium plagiosum. The sequence goes on from NC_057716.1 coordinate 116,099,475, forward strand.
TTGGAATGGCTGGAGGGGTGAAAAAACATTGTGGGCTGCAGTGACTGGAGGAGGTGAGAGAAATAGGGAGATTTAGATTGATTGGGGAAAATGACAGCGATGGGGAGATTTGGAGTGACTGCAGAAGGCGACAGCGATTGGGCGGGGTGAGTGAAAGGAGGAGGTTACAATGATACGGAGGGTTGGAATGTCTGGAGGTTTGCAGAATTCAATCAAAGTGAAATATGTAAGGAGGATTGTTCAGTCTGAAGATTATGAAGTTATGAGGGGCAGTTTTATTTTACACAGAGAGTGTGAGGATTCTGGAGAATGCCGACAGGTGTGGTTGTGGAGGCAGACGCGATATGGGCTGTTAAGTGAGGTTTAGACAAGCACATTGTGATACAAGGAATGGAGCGAAATAGAACAAGGGCATGCAGAAGGAATTAGTTAAATTTGGTGTCATGTTCAGCACAACATCTTCGGCCTGATCCTTTGCTGTATTGTTTAATGTTCTTCGTAACTCTTTTACAATGATCCATCAAGGAAGGATCTGGACTTACAAAAGACTGTCAGAGTTGAAAGGGAGAGAGAAAGGGGCGGGGGCGGTTGGGGTAAGAGTAGTAAAGGGAGTATGAGAGGGAGCACGAAATACCAAAGTAAGCAGGAGCTTAGGAGAGTCCGAGTGATGCATGTGAAAGAGGCCACGTATACGAGTGGAATAAATTAGCAGCACAGATCTGAGGGACCTGCAGTGGTGAAACCGTCTTTCGAACATAACTGGAAGAAATAACAACAAACTACCTCAAAGAGTTAAAATACTCATTATTAAAAATAAAACAGGTTCGACAATGGCAAAGTTCGGGAGCAGAGCGATGCATGTTCGTGGACCTACATCCACTGTGAAGGAATCACAAGAGGACCTGACCAATGAACCACAACAAAGTAGGTTAGGTATCGAATTATAGATGAATGCTGAATGATATTCACCTCTGAAAAAAATGACATCGCACTTCAATGCATGCTCTCCTGATGGACCTTGTAGCTGAAAAGATAGCACAGAAATGGAATCAGAGAAACCCTTCAGTTTTCATGTCTTCCACTTCGTTGAAAAATGAGATGATAAAATAAATATGTTGAGAGACATTCAGAAGAAACAAATGCATCTCTTCGTTTGAGTGCCAAACGTCCACATGTTAAAGGACTTTCCAAAATCCATCGCCCTCAGTTCAGGGTGGGAATTTTCAAATGGTTTGAGGAATCAAGTATTTTAATGACAAGGTTATGTTGTCGAGAGGGGTTAAGAGATGTGATAGATGCATGCAATTTAAGATGCCTTTGTAACGACAATTTTGTTTTCCAAAGATTATTTGGAAGCAGAAGCTTGAAATGCAGGAAAGAGAAAATGAGTAATGAATATAATCCACATTCTACACCAATTCGATTCAATTGGATTAAGTGTCAGTTCAGAACGCTTGGTGCTGTCAGGTAGTTCTGCTAGCGTTAAACTGTCTTAAAGCTACAGTACTCTTGACTTCTTCAAAAAAAAACAAGCATAATTAAACGATGGCTCTATTCTTTGGTTTTCTTTTAACACATCACCCTAACACACCGATAAATTCAATCTTCGTTCATCTTAACTTCCTCCCGTATAACTGTAGAGACTTTATAGCAGTAAGTAAATCCAGACACCACCTAAACTTTATCAGTTAAACCCACGACAACGCATCGGCAATTAAAGCATTACGAACCGCAACGTGTACGGAATTTAAATTAGAAGTCTGTAACGTAAGCTCCAACGAAATAGTCTCATATTCTTGCCTGCAACGCGTTCTATGAATGTAAGCGGATTGTGATACGTGCACAGAGCCGTCTCCAACACATTGTCCGTGATATACATATTAAAATGTGGTCAGGCCAATGCCATGCACAATAGTCTTTGTTTTTGTTCATGTAGTATGTCCTCTGTTGGATGTTGATATTCTTCGAAAATGTTCCAACCAGCTGTTCAATCCCATTCCACTTCTTCCTGTACGAGAACAATTCCAACTCCTATGTCAGTCGTATCAATGCCGACTTTCAAAGGTTCTGAAAGGTTTGGTGTAGCTAAAACTGTTTGGATGCTCAACATTATTTTAAAATGGTCGAATGCCTCCTGGCATTTTTCTGTCCACCCAAAAGTTGTGTTCTTCTTCAGCAAAGCAGTTAAAGGCTCCACTATACTGCGGAAATCTGGAATAAACTTCCGATGGAATATGCTGAGTCTGAAAATTCGAAACATCTCTTTCTTCGAGGTTGATTGTGGAAATTGCTGAATGCCCTTCGTCTTTCAGTTCCCTAGGATCAACCCTCCGTGACCGATGCTATGTCACAAGAACGCCCCTTCTGCTTTCTCAAATACAGTTTTATTTTAGTTTATCACCAGTTTTGTTTCCTGTAGTCGTTCAAAGAGCTCTGACAGCTGTACCATGTAATCACTACATTGTACAAATAGATGACACAGGTTTCTAACGCAACCACAACACTGTGCAGGAGATTTCGGAATGTGGCGGGTGCATTCTTCATTCAAAAGGCCATCACTTTAAATTGATATAACCCATTTGGTGTTACAAACACAGAAAGTTCTTTTGACATCTCTGATAAAATACCCGTCAGTAACCACGCATTTAGTCCAACTTGGAAATGCAACTGGCTCGTCCGACTTTCTCCATGCTAGAAATTAGATATGAGTGCGGTTTTGTAGCGATGTTGACCTTCCGATAATTCACGCAGAATAATGGAGTCCCGTCCGATTTGATAACCAAAACTATCAAAGAACTCCACGTGCCTTCACCTCTTCCTGGACCTATCCAGCTTTGAAGTATTGAGCATATGGTTTGTTGTTTTATTGGAGCAATTTTCCCTTCATTACTTCATGTACAGTGGCGTTAGTCCTCCCCATCTGATTAGTACATATATCCTTGTACTGCAGTAAGAAATCTTTCCAATGAGGTCTATCCTCCTGAGACAGATAACTTACTGACTTATCGCACTCCTCAAGGACTTCTCATCTATTTTGAGGAACATCAAAATCCACATCACCTGACTTTGGTTCCTCACTCTGCAGGGTAGCAAGTCACAACTGTTTCTCCAGTTATTTCTCTCGCCTATTTCCTGGGAGGGCACCTATACCCTCAAATATGATTCACGAGAAATAACCTTCAAACATGAGTATTAGCAACAAATGTGCCAGTTTTATTGCCGTCGTGTCTTACCTACCACTTGG
>NC_057716.1:116103218-116106342 GCF_004010195.1 Chiloscyllium plagiosum
TTCTTTATCCTTGATCTGGTATTAAGAAACATTCCCTTGTTTATCGGTGTCAGTTTGATTTCCTGTACACCTGTGTGTAATATACATGCCATCCTGATTTACGCACCCACTGATTGTTCTGTTTGATTTACCATCACTTTCACGTTTGATCTATTTGTGGCCATTTGTTGCCAGAAGCAGAAAAGTAATTATTGCAGTGAGAAAACGGCGGTTGTGAATCTGGGAGCATTGACTGTGCTGATCTGTTTAAAAAACATTTTCTGGTATTTTATGCTCACAGCTTGGTATCGGCTGAGGATTGGTCCCTGTTATTGTGAGGGAACAATCACTGTTGTCTTCTCTCGTGGCTGGGCCACAAACGAATTCCTGCACTATATTTTAAACACGGTTCTCCTATTTCTCCTGCTTCTGCTGCTCAATGTTTTCACTGTCAGACACATTTTAGTGACATGCAGAGCCCGCAGAAGAGTATGGGCTCACACTAACGAGGACGCTCACTATGACACAGAATGGAGAAATCGAAAATAAAGTCCGTCATTTTAGTGTTTGTGATCTCGACCAATTTCATCCTGTTATGGTAAATGGTAAGGGCACTTTATATATAGTACCGGATGTTGCAGACTGTGGATACCCCTGCACGTCGAGATTGGTTTGTGCAGGAATTGGCCTTCATGTTACAGATTCTCAATTGCTGAACAAACACCACAATTTATGCCATGATCCAGACGACGTTCAGACAGCACTTGAAGAGTGTGGTGAAATATCCCTTCACCCAAATTCTTCAATCAAACAAATACACTCATTAATCAATCCACCCGGATTTTTTTCATTTCAGTTCAGTATTTCTACAATGTAGCAACCTGTAACTATATTAACAGACTGAAGGTAGCGCTGGTTTGTCCAATGTAGTCCCACCAGGGTTACAGGCACACATTTCAATTATTTTCTCAACTCAGGGGCCAGTGAGAAAAGGCAGCATCCCACTGACATCAATTTGAAAACAATAAAGATGTTACTTAAAAAGGGCCAAGAACAGAATGAACTGAATTGTTGTTGGTCTTCGTGTTGAAGAGATGATCTGGATCAAGACAGATTTAGCCCCAAGCCCTAGTCCTCAGTGAAGGGGAGGGGACTGGGAACGAGCTCAGGAGTTGTGTTTAAGTCACTTTTCCCTTGTTCTCCCATTGGGTCACCAACGTCGACCTGGCTTTCGTTAGAATTCATCCCTCTATCATGTTGCACACATCTCCACCTGATTGCATTCGTCTCTCACTCTCTCTGACTCTCTATCCCTCAACTGAAGGAGTGTTTCTGTACCCAGTCACTGTGCTCTTTAAAGGAGTGTTTCTGTACACAGTCCCTGTGCTCTCTGAAGGTGTGTTTCTGCACCCAGTCACAGTGCTCTCTAAAGGAGTGTTTCTGCACCCAGTCACGGTGCTCTCTGAAGGAATGTTTCTGTAGCCACTCAGTGTGCTCCCTGGAGGAGTGTTTCTGTACCCAGTCACTGTGCTCCCTGAAGGAGTGTTTCTGTACCCAGTCACGGTGCTCTCTGAAGGAATGTTTCTGTACCCACTCAGTGTGCTCCCTGGAGGAGTGTTTCTGTACCCAGCCACTGTGCTCTCTGAAGGAGTGTTTCTTTACCCAGTCACGGTGCTCTCTGAGGAGTGTTTCTGCTCCCAGTCACTGTGCTCACTGAAGGAGCGTTTCTGTACGCAGTCAATGTGCTCTCTAAAGGAGTGTTTCTGTACCCAGTCACTGTGCTCTCTGAAGTCGTATTTCTGTACCCAGTCACTGTGCTCTCTGAAGGAATGTTTCTTTACCCAGTCACGGTGCTCTCTGAGGAGTGTTTCTGCACCCAGTCACTGTGCTACTGAAGGAGCGTTTCTGTACCCACTCACTGTGCTCTCGGAGGAGTGTTTCTGTACCCAGTCACTGTGCTCTCTGAAGGAGTGTTTCTGTACCAAGTCACTGTGCTCCCTGAAGGAGTATTTCTGTGCCAAGTCACTGTGCTCTGTGAAGGAGTGTTTCTGTCCCCAGTCACTGTGCTCTCTAAAGGAGTGTTTCTGCACCCAGTCACGGTGCTCTCTGAAGGAATGTTTCTGTACCCACTCAGTGTGCTCCCTGGAGGAGTGTTTCTGTACTCAGTCACAGTGCTCCCTGAAGGAGTGTTTCTGTACCCAGTCACTGTGCTCTCTGAGGAGTGTTTCTGTACCAAGTCACTGTGCTCTCTGAAGGAGTGTTTGTCTACCCAGTCACTGTGCTCTCTGAGGATTGTTTCTGTACCAAGTCACTGTGCTCCCTGAAGGAGTGTTTCTGTACCCAGTCACTGTGCTCTCTGAAGGGGTGTTTCTGTACACAGTCAGTGCACTCCCTGAAGGATTGTTTCTGTACCTAGTCACTGTGCTCTCTGAAGGAGTGTTTCTGTACCCAGTCACTGTGCTCTCTGAAGGAGTGTTTCGGTACCCAGTCACTGTGCTCTCTGAAGGAGTGTTTCTGTACCCTGTCATTGTGCTCTCTAAAGGAGTGTTTCTGTACCCAGTCACAGTGCACCTTGAAGGAGTGTTTCTGTACCCAGTCACTGTGCTCCCTCAAGGGGTTTTTCAGTACCCAGTCACTGTGCTCTCTGAAGGAGTATTTCTTTACCCAGTCACTGTGCTCCCTGAAGGAGTGTTTCTGTACCCAGTCACTGTGCTCTCTGAAGGAGTGTTTCGGTACCAAATCACTGTGCTCTCTGAAGGAGTGTTTCTGTACACAGTCATTGTGCTCACTGAAGGAGTGTTACTGTACCAAGTCACTGTGCTCTCTGAAGGAGTGTTTCTGGACCCAGTCACTGTGCTCTCTGAAGGAGTGTTTCTGTACCCAGTCACTGTGCTCTCTGAAGATGTGTTTCTGTACCCAGTCACTGTGCTCCCTGAAGGAATGTTTCTGTACCCAGTCACTGTGCTCCCTGAAGGAATGTTTCTGTACCCAGTCACTGTGCTCCCTGAAGGAATGTTTCTGTACCCAGTCACTGTGCTCCCTGAAGGAATGTTTCTGTACCCAGTCACTGTGCTCCCTGAAGGAATGTTTCTGTACCCAGTCACTGTGCTCCCTGAAGGAATGTTTCTGTACCCAGTCACTGTGC
>NC_057716.1:116108583-116122971 GCF_004010195.1 Chiloscyllium plagiosum
TTTAGAGAAAGGGATAGCGAAAAATTGGGAGGAGGTTACAGAGAGAGAATGGGAGGGAGATATAAAGAGAAAAGGAGCCGGTGAGGTTTCGAGACTGAGAGAGCGTTGTTCAATAGAGAGAGAGAGAGAGAGGTGTTGAGACAGAGTGTGGGATGGGTGTAGAGTAAGAGAGAGCAAGTTGTACGGGGATAGATTCTGAGAGAGAGTTTCATGATGAGAGAGAGAGTGCGGGAGCGTGGTATTGAGAGCAAGTGAGAGGCGAGTAGAAAAAGAGAGGTAGAGAATTGGGAGGTTGGGATGCAGAAAGAGAGAGTGGGAGGCGAATGTATTGCGACTCACAGTGAGTGGTGGTGGGGTAGAGAGAGAATGAGAGGGTTTTAGAGAGAGAGAGAGTTGGATGGTGGTAGAGTGAGAGAGTGCGAGGGATTAATCAGAGGGAGATTGTTGGCGGATTGGAGAGAGGTGTGGGAGGGAATGCAGGAACAGAGAGTGATAGGGCGGTAGAGAGAGAGAGAGAAGGACTGGTAGTGAGGTAGAGAAGGGAAGAGAGAGAGCGGGAGAATGGTAGAGAGGCGAGAGAAAGAGAGTGGGAGGAGGTTAGAGAGTGTGTGTTGGAGGGATGCAGTCCAGGTACCACTCCGATGTCATCTACATCGATGGCAACTTAAAAAGGTTGAGAAAAGTTTGGTGCAGCTAAAACTGTTACGATGGTTAATATTGCTTTCAAGTGGTCGAATGCTCCCTGGCATTTTTCTATACAATGAAACTTTGTGCTGTTCGTCAACAAATTGGTTAACTGTGCCACGACACTGCTGAAGTTTGGAACAAAGTTCCAAAAGAATCGCTGAGTCCTAAGAATCAATCCACCTCTTTATTCCACGTTGTTCATGGAAATTCTTTGATAACCTTCGATTTGCGTTCCATGGGCTCAACCTTCCAAGAACGTCATCTCTGCTTTCGCAAATTCCGTTTTGTTTAAGTTTATACCCAGTTTTGCTTCTTGTAATCATGCAAAGTGTTCTGCCAACTGTCCCATGTGATTTTTTCCAGAACTGATTAACTATCACTACATCGCCCAAATGGACTGCACAGTTTCTTAACCCAGCAGGTGATTGGGAATGAAAGAGTTGGAGTGATTGTGAGAGTGTCAGGGTGACGGTGATAGAGTGAGTGTGAGAGATCAGTTTGACAGTGGCAGAGTGAGTTCGAGTGTGTTACGGTGATGTTGATGGAGTGAGTGTAAGGGGGTAGGGTGACATAGATGGAGAACGTGTGAATGCATCAGGGTACGCGTGTCGGGGTGTGTTTGAGGGTGCCTGGTTGACGGTGAAAGAATAAGTGTGAGGGCATCACGGTGATCGTGAGGCAGTGCGTGTGAGCGGGTCAGGGTGATAGTAAGTCAGTGTGAGGTTGTCAGGGTGTAAATGAGGGAGTGAGTGTGAAGACGTCAGGATAATATTGATGAAGATAGACTGAGTGAGAGGCGGTGAGGCTGACAGTGACGGAATGATTGTGAGGAGTTTCAGGATGATGGTAACGGAGTGAGAGTAATTGGAGTCAGTGTGACGGTAAAGGGGTAACTGCGAAGGGGACAGACTGATGGTATCGGAGTGATTCTGGGGTGATGAGACTGACACTGAGGGAGTGAGTGCATGGTGATCAGTATGACAGTGACGGATAGCATGCCACGTGGTCAGGGTGACAACGAGATAGTGATTGTGAAGGGCCTGGGTGACGGCGACGGACTGAGTATGAGGGGTAAGAGTGATACTGGCGGAGTAAGTGTGTAGGTGTAAGGGTGACGGCATGATGTGCAGGTGAAGAGGTCAGAGCAACGGAGAGGAAGCGAGTGTGTTGGATGTCAGGGTGACAGTGATGGAAAAAGTGTAAGGGGTTAAACCTAATGGTCATGGAGTGACTGTAAGGGATTCTTGGTTCCAGATGGGGAGAGAGAGTGAGGGGGTCAGTGTGATGAAGAGGGAATACGTGGGAGTGAGTCAGGGTGACGGTCATGGATTGAATGTGAGGTGGACAGTTTGACATTGGGAAGTGATTGTGAGGGATTCAGTCTGATGGCGATGGAACATTTGTGAAGTGGTCAATGTAAACAGTGGGGAAGTGAGTTTGAAGGATCAGTGTGATGGTGCCAGAGTGAATGTGAAGGAGTCAACGTAACGGTCATGGAATGAGTTCGAAGCGTCATTGTGACGTTGACGGTTTGAGATGGAAGGGGCAGGGTGAGTGTGAAGGAGTGAGTGTGAGTGTTCAGACCGATGGTCATGGAGTGAGTGTGAAGGTTTTAGAGTTACAGTGAGGCAGTGAGGGTGTGATGGCAGTGTGACTGTGACAAAATAAGTGTGAGAGTATAGGCTCATGGTGACTGACGAAGTGCGTGGCGGTGAGAAAGTTAATGTGATGGGTCAAGGTGATGGTGATGACAAGGGCTCAAGGGGTTTAGGGTGACGTTGAATGACTGAGTGTGAGGGGGTAAGTTTAACCGTAACGGAGTGAGTGTGACCAGGTTAGGCTGACAGTGATGCGGTATATCTGATAGGGGTGAGTGTTACAGTGAGTGTGATGGTGATGGAGTGAGTTCACCAGGGACAGGGTGATGGTGATGGACTGAGTGCAAGTGGATCAGTGTGACAGTGATGGAGGCAGTGTGAGTGGAGCAGGATAATGTTGATTGACAGAGCCTGTGGTGGTTGCGGTGACGGTGACGGCGAGAGTTTTGGGTGTCAGGGCAATGGTGCTGGAGTGAGTGCGAGTGGGTCATGGTGATGGTAGTGGAGGAAGTGGGTTTGTCAAGGTGACAGTGACAGAGTTAGTGTGGGAGTGTCAAGTTGATAGTAATGGGGTGAGTGCGAGGGGGTCACCATGGCAGTAACACTGAGAGATTGACGGGGTCAGGATAAAAGTGATGCAGTGAGTGTGACGGTGTCAAGGTGACGGTGATGAAGTGAGTGAGAGGGAGTGAGCCTGACAGTGACAGACTGAGTGTTAGGGGATTCACAGTGACGGAGACAGAATGAGTGCGTGTTGATGAGGGATTGAGTGTGACGGGGTCAGGGTTACAGTGACAGAGTGAGTGCCAGAGCATCGGAGTGACAGTGATGGAGTAAGTGTGATTGGAGTCAGGGTGAAGGTCGTGGAGTGACTGTGAAGTCGTCAGGGAGTCAGGGTTGGAGTGAATGCGAGGGGTCATGGTGATGGTGATGGAGTGAGTGTGAAGTGGTCATGACGATGGTGACAGAGTGAAGGTGAAGGGGTCCGGGAGATAGTGCGGGAATGAGTGTCAGGAGGTCAGGATGAATGTGATGAAGTGAGAGTCAGGATTTCAGGCTAAAAAAAAGATGGAATGAGTGTGAAAATATCAGGTTGACGGTGAGGGAGTGAGCATGAGGGTATCAGTGTGACGGTGATGGTGTGAGTGCGATCGGGACAGCGTGGCAGTGATGGAGTGAGTGTGAGTGGGTCAGGGTGACAGTGACAGAGTGAATACGATGACCATCGGGGTGACAGTGAGAGAATGCATCTGACGAGGTTAGCGTGGTAATGGTGACAGAGTAAGTGCAATGACGTCATTTTAAAAATGACAGCGTGAATGTGAGGGGGTCAGGCTCACAGCGACAGAATGAGCATGACGGGGAGTGTGCTGATGATGAAATGAGTGCGAGGGGATCTGGGTTGAAGCGAGGTAATTAGTTCATGGAGGTGAATGTGTAGTTGATGGAGTGTGAGTGTGAGTCAGTTTCACAGTCACGGAGTGAATGTAAGGGGGGAGGCTGACAGAGGGGAATTGAGTGTAGGGTGGTCCGGGTGATGGTGCCAGAGTGAGTAGGATTGGGTCACTGTGACATTGACGGAGTGAGTGTGAGGGGGTCAGGGTGACAGCAATAAACTGAGTGTGATCGGGTCATTGTGAAGGTGATGGTGTGATTGTGGTGGAGCTATTGTGACAGTCATGGAGTGAATGTGAGAGGTCGGGTGAAATAGGTGGTGTCAGTCTGAGGGAGTCAGAGTGATGGTGATGGCGTGAGTGTGAGGGAGTCAGGGAGGCAATCACGGAGTGAGTGTTCGGGGATCAGGAGACAGATGCGAGTGAGTGTGAATGGGTCAAGATAACCGTGACAGAGTGAGTGCGAGGAGCTCAGGGTAATATTGAGGAAGGTAATGCAATCGGGTCACCGTGACAGAGTGTGACGGGATTGCGACAGTTTGATGGAGTCAGTGTGTGAAGTCAGTGTGACAGTTATGGAGTGAGTGTGAGTGTGAAAGTTTGAGTTTGAGTGGTCAGTGTGATGGTGATACAGTGTGTATGAGGGGTTCAGGGTGACTGATGGAGTGATTCTGAGGGTGACAGGTTACCAGTAAATGCAAGGGTGTTTCAGGGTGACACTGATGGAGTGATTGCAAGGGGAGCAGGGGGACAGTGACTGACTTCATGGGCCATTGTTCATGGTGATGCTGACGGAGTGAGTGTGGGTTTGTCGTGGTAACTGGGATTAAGTTAAGGCGAGGGGATCATGCTGATGGTAACGGAGAAAGATTGAGTGAGGTACGGTGACAGTGACGTAGTGAATGCCCGACTATACTGTTGATAGTGACTGAATGACGGTAAGGGATTCAGTGTGACAGTGACATGGTGAGTATGAGGTGGTCAGCGTAACGGTCAAGGAGTGAGTGTGAGGTGAAAAGGGTAATGATAATAGAGTGAGTGCCACTGTGTTAGGGTGACGGTGATGGAGAAAATGCGTGGAGGGTCAGAGTGACAGTGACAAAGATATTGTGAGGGGGTCAGGGTGACATTGAGTGAGTGAGAGCAAAGAGATCAGTATGAATGTGACGGAATGAGTGTGACGGAGTCAGTATGACAGTCATGGAGTGAGTATGAGATGGTCTTGTTGAAAATGTGAGTGCAGGGGAACAACATGCCAGTGATGGAGTGAGTGTGAGGGGTTAAGGGTGACAGCAAGGGATTGAGAGTAAATGGGGTCAGTGTGAATGTGATGGAGTCCGTCTGTGGAATCAGTGTGACAGTTATGGAGTGAGTGTGAGCAGGTACGTTGAAGGGGAAGTGAGAGGGTGTCATGATGACGGTGACAGAGTGAGTATGAGAGGTCATGGTGATGGAAATAGAGTTAGTGGGAGTGGCTCAGCGTAACGGTGACAGAACTATTGTGAGGGGGTAAGGCTGATGGTGACGGGATGAGTATGATGGAGTCAGGACAATGAAGAAGGAGTGAGTGTGAGTGACTCAGGGTGACAGAGGAGGAATGAGTGTGAGAGGGTGACGGTGACAAAGATAGAGTGAGTGTGAGTAAGTCAGGATGACAGTGGAGAGTGAGTGTGAGCAGGACAGGGTGATATTGATGGAACTAGTGCGGGGGGGCGAATGGCAGTGAGGGAGATAGAGCGAGGGCGTCAAAGTGACAGTGACAGAGTGAGTGCGAGAGGTCCAGCTTACAATAAAAGACTGTGTGTGAGAATTCAGTCGGACGGTAATTAAGTGAGTATAAGGGAGTCAAGTAGACGGTGATGGAGGGAGTGTGAGGGAGTCTGGCTTACAATAAAAGACTGACTGTGGGGTTCACTGTGACTGTAATGAAGTGAGTATGAGGGGTGTCAGGGTGAAGGTGATGAAGTGTATGTGAGGGGATCAGGGTGACTGTGGAAGTGTCAGTGTGGGGGTTTATGGTTATGGGGATAAAGTGAGGGCGAGTTTACCACGGTGACAGTTATGCAAAAAGATTGAAGGGATCACCGTGACAGTGATGTTATAACTGCGAGAGGGTACGGGTGACGGGGACCGGAGTGCAAGGGTTCAGGCTGACGATGACGGAATGAACTCACGGGGTAATGGTGATAGCAAGTGTTAATGTGAGGTGACAGGGTGGATGGTGTCGTGGAAAGTATGAGTTAGTCAGCGTACGGTCATGGAGTGAGTGTGAGGGGAAAAGGGTAATGTTGATGGAGACAGTGAGAGGGGACAGTGACAGTGACAGAGTGAGGGTAATGTGTTAAGGGTGACAGTTACGGAGTGAGTGTGAGGGGAGTAGGGTGACAGTTTTGGCGTCAGTGTGAGGGGCTTTGTGTGACGGTGAAGGAGCAGTGTGATAGGATCATGGTGATGTTGTCTGAGAGAGTATGAGGGATTCAGTCTAGCGATGATGCCGTGCGTGTGAGGAGCTTAGCGTGATGTTGACGGACTGAGTGAGAGCGAGGGGGCTGAGTAGCGGTGACTGAGTGACTGTGAGATGGACAGGATAAGGGTGATGCAGTGAGGGTGAGAGTGTCAGAGCGATTGTGATGGAGTAATGGGGAATAGTCAGCATTACAGTGACAGCGTGAGTGCGACGGGGTCAGGGTAAAGTAATGGATTGAATCTGAGGGGTGTCAGATTGATGGTAATGGAGTCATTGTGAAGGGGTCAGTGTGACATTGATGGAGTGAATGTGAGTTAGTTAGCGTGATGGATACGGTGTGAGTCCCATGGTGTTAGGCTGAGTCGTGAGTATGAAGCGGTTAGAGTCATGGTAACGGTTTGAGTTTGTGGAGGTCAAGGTAGCGGTGATGAAGTGAGCGTGAGGTAATCAGGGTGACGAGAACAGAGTGAGTTTGAGGTGTGTTGGAGTTACGGTGAATGAATGAGTGTAATGGGGCAATTGTGCCAGACACAGAGTGAATGTGAGGGTGTCAGAAAGACGGTGACTGAGTAAGAGCAAAGGGTTAATTTTGATTGTGAATGAGTGAGTGAAAGGGGTTTTGAGAAGATTTACAGCTCAGGTTGAAGTTCTGGATGTAGGTTTGCTCGCTGAGCTGGATGGCTTATTTCCAGACGTTTCGTCACCCGACTAGTTAACATCTTCAATGGCCTCCGGCAAAACGCTATTGATAATTCCTGGTTTCTATATGGTTCTTTTTTCAGTTGGAGATGTCATTTCCTGAGGTGAAGTTACTTCATGTTCTTTTTCGAAAGAGGTAGTAGATGGGGTCTAACTCGATGTATCCAGCAAGGGATCAGTTTGATGATGATGAAGTGAGCGGGAATCAGGTGACTGTAACGGAGAAAGTGGGAGCGGGTAAGAGTGACAATGATTGAGTAAACGTTAGGAAACCAGGGTGATCGTGACGGTGTTAGTTTGAGGATGTCAGTGTGATGTTGTTGAAGTGAATGCGAGGTTGTCAGATTGACGGTGTTGGTGTGAGTGAGAAGGAGAAGGGGTGAAATTCCTGCAGTGAATGCGCGGGTGTCCACGTGACAGTGGGGGAGTGAGTGCGAGTGGGTCATGCCGACCGTGTCAGAGTGAGTGAGGTGGGACAATCTGCCAGTGACAGAGTGACTGTGTTGTGACCTAGGAACAGTGGGAGAGACAGCGGTGGTTACGTGGAGAACAAGAGGGTGCCGGGAAGGTAACGAAACTGCGAAAATACTTACCTTCGAGGCCCACAGCCTTTTCCTGGCCCAGAAGGAGCAGGAGACACAGCAGAGATGGCGTCGAGACCAGAAGGGTGTCGGGATGGTAAGGAAACAGCTGAAATACTTACCGTTGAAGCCCACACTTTCTTTCCTGTCCGGAAGAAGTGGGAAACAGCGGAGATGATGTGGAGACCAAGAGGTTGCTGGGAAGGTGAGGAAACTGCTGAAATAATTACCTTTGAAGCCCACAGCCTTCTTCCTGTTTGGAACAAGCGGAAAATACAGTGGAGTTGACGTGGATGCCAGGAAGATGCCAGGAAGGTAAGGAAACTGCTGAAACATTGACCATCGAAGTCCAAAGCATTTTCCTGTACGGCAGCAGCGGGAGACACAGCGAAGGTAATGTGGAGACCAGGAGGATGCCACGAAGGTATGGACTTAGTATATATTTTGGGCAGCAGCCAAACCCGAGATAATGCACGTGTAGTATCTCCCTCCCTTATGCCCTCCACTGACCAGAAGAAAAAGACTCTGTGAGGTAAGGATTATTTTGTTATTCTCATACAGTTAAGTGCGTTGTTGGGATACAGGTAGTTTATAAAGAGGTAAGCTTACAATGGCAGGGGACCTCAGACTCGTGGCATGACCTCTCACTTGATGCAGAAGCTCAAGAAGGTGGCTGACGTTCCTGACTGTTACACCTTTAAGAAGTGTGTCCAACTTCAAACCTTGTTTGAACGCTTGACGGCTCTGGAGCTGCGAATGGACTCATTGTGGGAGCATACGTGATGCTGAGGAGGCCATGGATAGCACGTTTATTGAACTGGTCACACCGCAGATGAGGATTGCTGAGGGAGACAGTGAGTGGGTGACGAAAAGGCAGAAAAAAGAAGAGGAATGCACTGCAGGTGTCCCCTCCAAAACAGGTATGCCGTTTTGGATACTGGTAGAGGAGATGGCTCACCAACGAATGGCAACAGTTGCCAAGATCATGGCACCATGGCGGACACTGCTGTTCCGAAGAGGCGGAAAAGACTCGCAGAGCCATAGTCATGGGGATTCTATTGTTATGGGAGTGGATATGCGGTTCTGCGTCCGAAAACGGGACTCCTGGATAGTATGTTGCCTCCCAGGTGCGTAGTTAAGGGATGTCACCGATCAGCTGCAGAGCATTCTATCAGTGGAGAGTGAATAGTCAGTTGTCTTGCTGCATATAGGCACCAACGATGTAAATAATTAAAAAAAAAAGAAGTCCTGAAAGCAGAATTCAGTGTGCTTGGAGAGGTGTCAAATGGAGGACCTCGAAGTTAGTCATCTCAGGATTACGACGAGTGCCACGTGCAGAAATGAAAGAATAGGCACGATAAGCCCATGGCTCGTGGGATGGTTAGGAGGCAGGGGTTCAGATTAGTTGGACTTTGGGACCGGTTCTGCAGCAGGTTGGAATATTACAAAATGGACGTTTTACATCTGAACCAGACCGGAAGTAATGCCCTTGGGAAAGCTTTTGCTACTCGAAACAGAAGACAAGACAAGTAGACAGCGAGGTAGAAACTCGACACTGTAAGAATCAATCATGAAGATAGCATTAATAAGGGGAAGAGTTCGCAGAAAGCAGATGAATGCAAACAAACTTATAGCGTTACATGCCTCGTCTTTAATGCAATGAGTAGATTTGGTAAGGCAGAGGAACTTAGGGCTTGGATTGGGGCCTGGAAGTATGACATTATTGAAATCACAGAGACTTGGTTGAAGGAGGAGTATGATTGGCAACTAAATGTTCCAGGATATAGACGTTTCAGACTGGACAGGAGGGAAGGAAAAGGTGGGGTGGAATTGCATTACTGGTCACGGATGATATCATACTGTGCTGAAGCAGAACACTACGGGGTACTTGATAAGTGAGGCGTTATGGATAGAGTTGAGAAATAAGAAGGGTGCAGTTACATTTTTGGAGCTGTCTTACAGGCCTTCCAAAAGTGAGTGAGGGGTGGAATTACAAATAAGTAAACAGATTGTGAAAAGATGTCGAGGCAATAAGGTAGTGGTGATGGGACATGTTAACTTTCCAAATATTGACTGGGATACACTGAGTGGCAGACGTCTGGATAGAGTACAATTTGTAAGAAGCGTCCAGGAGAGTTTTGTAGAGCAATATGTCAATTGTCCGACCAGGGAAGGGGCCATATTGGAACTGGTGTTAGAGAATGAGCCAGGCCAGTCAGTAGAATTTACAGTGGGGGATATCTTTGGGAACAGTGACAGCAATTCTGTCGGTTTTACCCGTAGATACCCGTAGATAAAGATGAGAGTAGTCCTAAGGGAAGAGTACTAAACTGGGTCAAGGCCAATTATATCAGAATTTGGCAGGATTTGGGAAATGTGGATTGGACACAGCTATTTGAAGGGAAGTCCACATTTGATAGGTGGGAGGCTTTCAACGATAGTTTAAAAATAGTGCAGTATAGGCAGGTCCCGTTGAAGGCAAAGGGCAGGAAAGACAAGATTCGTGAACCGTGGATGACAGGCGAAGTCGCATGACTAGCCAAGTGGAAAAGGGAAGCGTACATATCGTCCAGGCAGCTAAGAACAGAAGGGGACCTGCAGGAATATCGAAAGTATAGGACCAGTCTTTAGCGAGGAATCAAGCGGGCCAAAATGGGTCATGAAATAGCGTTAGACAGTAGAATTTAAGAGAATCACAAAGCCTTTTTTATACAGGAAGTAAGGGGGTAACTAGAGAAAGGATTGTTCCAATAAAGGATAATGAAGGAAGATTGTGTGTCGAAACAGAGAGAATCGGTGAGATTCTGACTTATTACTTTCTTTCAGAGTGCGCTGAGGAGATGGACATGAGGAATGTTTAGATTAGAGATATAAGTATGAATAATTTGGAACACATTGATACAAGTTGGGAAGCTGTCTTGGGTAGGCTAGATGTTATAAAGGTGGACAAATCCCCAGTATCGGATGGGATCTATCCCTGGTTGCTGAGGGAGGTGATAGAGGGAATAACTGGGCACTGACAGATACGTTTGTGGCATCCCTAAACACAGGTAAGGTACAGGAGGACTGGAGGGTTGCTCATGTTGTTCCCCTGTACAAGAAGTTTAGCAGGGATATTCCGGGTAAATACCGACAAGTGAGCCTGACGTCAGTGGTGGGAAAGATGCTAGAGAATGTCCTGATGAATAGGATATATTTGTATTGAGAAAAGAATGGGCATATCAGTGATCGGTAACATTATTTTACACGGGGAGATCATGCCTTAATAATTTAATAAAGTTCTTTGAGGAAGTGACCAAGTTGATAAATGAAGGAAGGGCTGTTGATGCCATATACATGAACTTTAGGAAGGCGTTTGATAAGGTTCCCTGTTGTAAACGAACATAATAAGTTAAGTCACATCGTGTGCAGGGTGTCAGAGGTAGGTGGACAAAGGCCTGGTTAAGCAACAGGAGACAGACAGTAGTAGTTGAAGGGAGTTTCTTGAAATGGAGAAAGGTGTCCAGTGGTGTTCTACGGGGATCAGTGCTGGGGTCAAAATTGTTTGTGATATACATTAACTTATCTGGAAGAGGGCACTGTTGGTATGATCAGCAAGTTTGCAGATGACACGAAAATTAGTGGTGTAGCAGAAAGCAGAGGGTACTGTCAAAGAATGCAGGAGAATATAGATGGACTGGAGAGAAGTGGTAGCTTAAATGCAGGCAAATGTGAGGTGATACATTTTGGGAAGTTTAATTCTGGAGCGAATTACACAGTGAAAGGAAGAGCCTCTGGAAATGTTGATCAGCAGAGATATAGGAGTACATGTCTATTGTACTCTGAACTTTGCTGCACAGGTGGATACAGTGGTCAAGAAGGCATATAGTATGGTTGCTTTCATCGGACGGTGTATTGAGTATAAGAAGTGGCAGGTCATGTTAAAATTGTACACGACATTGGTTTGGCCACATTGGTACAGTTCTGATCGTCGCCTTGCGAAAAGGATGTGGTCACTTTGGAGAGGACGCTGAAAAGATTTTCGAGGATGTTGCCTGGTATGAAATGTGCTCGCTATGAAGAGAGGTTGAGCATGTGAAGTTGGTTTTCTTTGGAAGAAAAGAAGATTGAGGGGGGACGAGATGGAGGTCTACGAAATCAGGAAAGGTATAGACGGGCGAGATAGAAGTAAGCTTTTTCTCAGGTTAAGGGATTCAATAACGAGAGGTCACTCATTCATGGTGAGTGGTTGAAATTTTAAGGGGCATACAAGCAGCAAGTACTTCACACAGTGGTTGTTTGGTGTCTGCAACGCGTTGCCACAGACGTAGTAGAGGTAGGCACGATAGATTCATTTCAGGTGCGTCTGGACAGATGCATGAGTAGGTGGGGAGCAGAGGGATGCAGATGCTTAAGAATTGGACGACAGGTTGAGACAGCAGATTTCGATTGGCTCAGGCTCGGAGGGTCGAAGGGCAGTTCCTGGGCTGTAATTTCCTTTGATCGTAGTGTGATGGTAATGGAGTGAGTATGAGGGGATCACGGTGAACGTTGCAGAGTGACTAAGAGTGTGGCAGGGTGACATTGACAGAGTGAGTGTGATGTGATCAGGGTGACGGTGACAGAGTGAGTTTGAGGGGATCGGGGACAGTGACGAAGTGAATGTGAAAGGATCGGGGGATTGGGAAGAGTACTGTGAGTGGACTAGGTTAACGGTAGCTCAGTGAGTACGAGGGATTCAATCTAATGATAATTGAGTGAGTGTGAGGAGATAAGCATGATGTTGACCGACTGAGTGCCTTGGGCTGATGTTTAAAAGACGTAGTCAGAGTGAGGGAAACTGAGTGACGGTGACTCATTAAGTATGAGATGCACTTTGTAACGGTGATGGAGGGAGTGTGAGGAGGTTAGAGCGACGGTAATGGAGTTAATGTCAGGTGGTCAACGTTCTAGTGATTGAGGGACATAGTGTGGTGGCAATTGCGTGAGTTCCATGCTGGCAGACTGAGCACAAAGTGTGATGGGGTCACAGTGATGGTGACGGACTGACTGTGAGTAGTTCAGGGTGATGGTACTGTAGTGTGTGCGAGGCGGTCAGTGTGACTGTAATGGAATGAGTGTGAGGGATTTCAGAGAGCCGGTGACTGAATGAGTATGGGGGAAATTGTGCCGCCACAGAGTGAATATAAGGGGGTCAGAAAAGCAGTGATGGAGTGAGAGCCAGGGGGTCAGGTTGGCGTAGATGATACTGACTGTTCGGGCGTCAGATTGAAGCTGGCAGCGTGAAATGATTGGTCATGGTGATGGTGACAGAGTGAATGCGGGGGGTCAGGGTGATAGTGAAAATCTGAGTGAATGGGGTCAGTTTGACGGTGATGAAATAAGTATGAGCATTTCAAATGACGGGGATGGAGGAAGTGTGAGCGGGTAAGAGTGACAGTGATGGGTAAATGTGTGGAAGTCAGGGTGGACTGTGATGTAACGGTGTGAAGAATTCAGTGTGACATTCACAGAGTGGGGGCATGCGTTTCACGGCGACAGTGACAGACTCAGGGCAGGGGGTCAGTTTGCCGGTGCTGAAGTGCGTGTGAGTTTGTCAGGGTGATGGTGATGGAATGAGTGTAAAGGGGGTGGGGGTGAAAGTGCTTGAATGATTGCAAGCGTATCAGGGTGAAAGTGACAGAGTGAGTGTGAGAGGGTTAGGCTGATGGGGACTGAGTGTGAGGTGGTTGGGTGACAGCTACGGAGTGAGTGTGATGGGGTCAGCGTGACAGCGACGCATTGAGTGTGAGGGGATAAGGGAGACGGTGAAGTAGTAAGTGTGAGGGTGTCAAGGTGCTGGCGATAGAGTGAGAGTGAGCGGAGCAGGGTGCGAGGGGGTCAGGGTGACGGTGGTGGTACATCCTTCGGTTATGATTTGTGGTTGTCCTGTTCGGAAGCAGAGTGGTGGCATGCATGGCCACAGCTGATGCTAACCCAGTGGGCACATTCTCAATCTATTGGTCCACCATGTTTTGGTAATGTTGAAAGAGAATCAGCACTCTTCGATAATTACTGTGCTGTGTAATCAATGTCACTACAGTGGATGAACGGCAATCAAGATTACTTTCATCATGGAAGCAGGACTCCAATTATAATATGATCGCCATTGGAATGGTCAAGCAAAAAGTCTCCCTCTTCCAATGAAGAGGGTCCTCTCAAGTATGTTTTGCCATTTGAAGAATACGACAGCAGCTTCCTATTCATTGTGACAGGCTATGAAATGAAACAGCATTCTTTCCTCTCAGTGCTTCAATAATTTGCATCGTTCAGTGTATTGAAGAATTGAAGTGAAAGGATATTTCAGGATATTCTTCAATTCTTCCCTGAAATTTGACTGAACAACAGCATAAACGCAAGTGTTTGTACAGCAGCCTGAGGTTTGCAACATGACACTCAGTTCAAGTACAAAGTTTTGAATTTGTACACTCGTATAACCTAAGTTATATATTCTCCTCCAGAAACAAAATATCGTGAGCAATGCACGTAAGATGATGAAATTTCCTGAAATGAGAAATAGGAAAA
Source organism: Chiloscyllium plagiosum (assembly GCF_004010195.1). Lineage (NCBI taxonomy): Eukaryota > Metazoa > Chordata > Chondrichthyes > Orectolobiformes > Hemiscylliidae > Chiloscyllium > Chiloscyllium plagiosum. The sequence continues at coordinate 116,122,553 of NC_057716.1, forward strand.
TAATGGATTATCTTTGGTTCTCTGCCTCTGAATCCCTTTGAGACTTCCAAGCTAAATGAGCCTGGAGCCTTTTGCGGGCGCGGCTGCTGATTAAAACCTGTTTGACGGTGAATACATTGAGCAGCAGAATTAGAACAAATGGAAGCGCCAGTGATAGAATGTGTTGCAAAACCTCAATTGCTACCCAGACCAGGAACAATTGAACTTCTTGTGCCATGATGCAAAACCAGGGGTTGTTCCACATTTTATAGAAACCTGTTAACATAAAATACCAACTGACGTTTTTGAAGCAACATAGGACTACAGTTGTTCCAAGAACCACATGTGCTGTCTCCACTGTACAATATTTTGTTTTCCACTTCCTCGAGTAGATGGCCACAAACCGGTCAAATGTGAAAGCGACAGTAAACCAGATAGAT
>NC_057716.1:116123471-116130132 GCF_004010195.1 Chiloscyllium plagiosum
ACAGGGCCATAGTCATGGGGATTCTATTGTTATGGGAGTGGATATGCGGTTCTGCGTCCGAAGACGGGACTCCTGGATAGTATGTTGCCTCCCAGGTGCGTGGTTAAGGAATGTCACCGATCAGCTGCAGAGCATTCTAGAAGTGGAGAGTGAATAGTCAGTTGTTTTGCTGCATATAGGCACCAACGATGTAAATATTTTTTTTAAAAAAGAAGTCCTGAAAGCAGAATTCAGGGTGCTTGGAGAGGTGTCAAATGGAGGACCTCGAAGTTAGTCATCTCAGGATTACGGCTCGTGCCACGTGCAGAAATGAAAGAATAGGCACGATAAACACGTGGCTCGAGGGATGGTTAGGAGGCAGGGATTCAGATTCGTTGGACTTTGTGACCGGTTCTGGAGCAGTTTGGAATATTACAAAATGGGCGTTTTACATCTGAACCAGACCGGAAGTAATGCCCTTGGGGAAGCTTTTGCTACTCCTGTTGGGGAGTTCTACACTAATGCGGCGGGGAGAGGGCGGGGCGGGGGGGTTGGTGGGTTCGAAACAGAAGCGAAGACAAGTAGACAGCGAGGTAGAAACTCGACACTGTAAGAATCATGAAGATAGCATTAATAGGGGGAAGAGTTAGCAGAAAGCAGATGAACGCAAACAAACTGATGGCCCTACGTGCCTCGTCTTTAATGCAATGAGCAGAGTTGGTAAGGCAGAGGAACTTAGGGCTTGGATTGGGGCCTGGAAGTATGACATTATTGAAATCACAGAGACTTGGTTGAAGGAGGAGTATGATTGGCAACTAAATGTTCCACGATATAGACGTTTCAGACTGGACAGGAGGGGAGGAAAAGGTGGGGTGGAATTGCATTACTGGTCACGGATGATATCACACTGTGCTGAAGCAGAACACGACGGGGTACTTGATAAGTGAGGCGTTATGGATAGAGTTGAGAAAAATTCTGTAAGTTTTACCCGTAGATACCCGTAGATAAAGATGAGAGTAGTCCTAAGGGAAGAGTATTAAACTGGGTCAATGCCAATTATATCAGAACTTGGCAGGAGTTGGGAAATTTGAAGGCAAGTCCACATTTGATAGGTGGGAGGCTTTCGACGATAGTTTAAAAATAGTGCAGTATAGGCATATCCCGTTGAAGGCAAAGGGCAGGAAAGGCAAGATTCGTGAACCGTGGATGACAGGCGAAGTCGCATGACGAGCCAAGTGGAAAAGGGAAGCGTACATGTCGTCCAGGCAGCTAAGAACAGAAGGGGACCTGCAGGAATATCGAAAGTATAGGACCAGTCTTTAGCGAGGAATCAAGCGGGCCAAAATGGGTCATGAAATAGCGTTAGACAGCAGAATGTAAGAGAATCACAAAGCCTTTTTTTTATACAGGAAGTAAGGGGGTAACTAGAGAAAGGATTGTTCCAATAAAGGATAACGAAGGAAGATTGTGTGTCGAAACAGAGAGAATCGGTGAGATTCTGACTTATTACTTTCTTTCAGAGTTCACTGAGGAGATGGACATGAGGAATGTTTAGATTAGAGATAGAAGTACGAATAATTTGGATCACATTGATACAAGTTGGGAAGCTGTCTTGGGCAGGCTAGAGGTTATAAAGGTGGACAAATCCCCAGTATCGGATGGGATCCCCAGTATCGGATGGTTGCTGAGGGAGGTGATAGAGGGAATAACTGGGCACTGACAGATACGTTTGTGGCATCCCTAAACACAGGTGAGGTACAGGAGGATTGGAGGGTTGCTCATGTTGTTCCCCTGTGCAAGAAGTTTAGCAGGGATATTCCGGGTAAATACCGACGAGTGAGCCTGCCGTCAGTGGTGGGAAAGATGCTAGAGAATGTCCTGATGAATAGAATATATTTGCATTGAGAAAAGAATGGGCATATTAGTGATAGGTAACATTATTTTATACGGGGAGATCATGCCTTAATAATTTAATAAAGTTCTTTGAGGAAGTGACCAAGTTGATAAATTAAAGTTCTTTGAGGAAGTGACCAAGTTGATAAATGTAGGAAGGGCTGTTGATGTCATATACATGGACTTTAGGAAGGCGTTTGATAAGGTTCCCTGTTGTAAACGAACATAAAAAGTGAAGTCACATCGTGTGCAGGGTGTCAGAGGTAGGTAGACAAAGACCTGGTTAAACAACAGGAGACAGACAGTAGTAGTTGAAGGGAGTTTCTAGAAATGGAGAAAGGTGTCCAGTGGTGTTCTACGGGGATCAGTGCTGGGGTCATTATTGTTTGTGATATACATTAACTTATCTGGAAGAGGGCACTGTTGGTATGATCAGCAAGGTTGCAGATGACACGAAAATTAGTGGTGTAGCAGAAAGCAGAGTGTACTGTCAAAGAATGCAGGAGAATATAGATGGACTGGAGAGAAGTGGTAGCTTTACTTAAATGCAGGCGAATGTGAGGTGATACATTTTGGGAAGTTTAATTCTGGAGCGAATTACACAGTGAAAGGAAGAGCCTCTGGAAATGTTGATGAGCAGAGAGATATGGGAGTACATGTCTATTGTACTCTGAATTTTGCTGCACCGGTGGATACAGTGGTCAAGAAGGCATATAGTATGATTGCTTTCATCGGACGGTGTATTGAGTATAAGAAGTGGCAGGTCATGTTAAAATTGTACACGACGTTGGTTTGGCCACTTTGGTACAGTTCTGATCGTCGCATTGCCAAAAGGATGTGGTCACTTTGGAGAGGACGCTGAAAAGATCTTCGAGGATGTTGCCTGGTATGAAATGTGCTCGCTATGAAGAGAGGTTGAGTATGTTAAGTTGGTTTTCTTTGGAAGAAAAGAAGATTGAGGGGGGACCAGATGGAGGTCTACGAAATCAGGAAAGGTATAGACGGGCGAGATAGAGATAAGGTTTTTCTCAGGTTAAGGGATTCAATAACGACAGGTCACGCATTCATGGTGAGTGGTTGAAATTTTAAGGGGCATACAAGCACCAAGTACTTCACACAGTGGTTGTTTGGTGTCTGGAACGCGTTGCCACAGACGAAGTAGAGGTAGGCACGGTAGATTCATTTCAGGTGCGTCTGGACAGATGCATGAGTAGGTGGGGAGCAGAGGGTTGCAGATGCTTAGGAATTGGACGACAGGTTGAGACAGCAGATTTCGATTGGCTCAGGCTCTGAGGGCCGAAGGGCAGTTCCTGGGCTGTAATTTCCTTTGATCGTTATGTGATGGTAATGGAGTGAGTATGAGGGGATCAGGGTGAAAGTTGCAGAGTGACTAAGAGTGTGGCAGGGTGACATTGACAGAGTGAGTGTGATGTGATCAGGGTGACGGTGACAGAGTGAGTTTGAGGGGATCAGGGACAGTGACGGAGTGAATGTGAGAGGATCGGGGGATTGGGAAGAGTACTGTGAGTGGACCAGGGTAACGGTAGCTCAGTGAGTGTGAGGGATTCAATCTAATGATAATTGAGTGAGTGTGAGGAGATAAGCATGATGTTGACCGACTGAGTGCCTTGGGCTGATGTTTAAAAGACGTAGTCAGAGTGAGGGGAACTGAGTGACGGTGACTGATTAAGTATGAGATGCACTTTCTAACGGTGATGGAGTGAGTGTGAGGAGGTTAGAGCGACGGTAATGGAGTTACTGTCAGGTGGTCAACGTTATAGTGATGATGTGAGTGTGAGGGACATAGTGTGGTGGCGATTGCGTGAGTCCCATGCTGGCAGACTGAGCACAAAGTGTGATGGGGTCACAGTGATGGTGACGAACTGAGTGTGAGTAGTTCAGGGTGATGGTACTGGAGTGTGTGCGAGGCGGTCAGTGTGACTGTAATGGAATGAGTGTGAGGGATTTCAGAGAGCCGGTGACTGAGTGAGTATGGGGGAAATTGTGCCGCCACAGAGTGAATGTAAGGGGGTCAGAAAAGCAGTGATGGAGTAAGAGCCAGGGGGTCAGTTTGGCGTAGATGATACTGACTGTTCGGGCGTCAGATTGAAGCTGGCAGCGTGAAATGATTGGTCATGGTGATGGTGACACAGTGAGTGCGGGGGGTCAGGGTGATAGTGAAAATCTGAGTGCATGGGGTCAGTTTGACGGTGATGAAACAAGTATGAGCATTTCAAATGACGGGGATGGAGGAAGTGTGAGCGGGAAAGAGTGACAGTGATGGGTAAATGTCTGCAAGTTAGTGTGGACTGTGATGTAACGGTGTGAAGAAGTCAGTGTGACATTCACAGAGTGGGGGCATGCGTTTCACGGCGACAGTGACAGACTCAGGGCAGAGGGTCAGTTTGCCGGTGCTGAAGTGAGTGTGAGTTTGTCAGGGTGATGGTGATGGAATGAGTGTAAATGGGGTGGGGGTGAAAGTGCTTGAGTGATTGCAAACTTATCAGGGTGAAAGTGACAGAGTGAATGTGAGAGGGTTAGGCTGATGGGGACTGAGTGTGAGGTGGTTGGGTGACAGCTACGGAGTGAGTGTGATGGGATCAGCGTGACAGCGACGCATTGAGTGTGAGGGGATAAGGGAGACGGTGAAGTAGTAAGTGTGAGGGCGTCAAGGTGCTGGCGATAGAGTGAGAGTGAGCGGAGCAGGGTGCGAGGGGGTCAGGGTGACGGTGGTGGTCCATCCTTCGGTTAGGATTTGTGGTTGTCCTGTTCGGAAGCAGAGTGGTGGCATGCATGGTCACAGCTGATGCTAACCCAGTGGGCACATTCTCAATCTATTGGTCCACCATGTTTTGGTAATGTTGAAAGAGAATCAGCACTCTTCGATAATTACTGTGCTGTGTAATCAATGTCACTACAGTGGATGAACAGCAATCAAGATTACTTTCATCATGGAAACAGGACTCCAGTTATAATATGATCGCCATTGGAATGGTCAAGCAAAAAGTCTCCCTCTTCCAATGAAGAGGGTCCGCTCAAGTATGCTTTGCCATTTGAATAATACGACAGCAGTTTCCTATTCATTGTGACAGGCTATGAAATGAAACGGCATTCTTTCCTCTCAGTGCTTCAATAATTTGCATCGTTCAGTGTATTGAAGAATTGAAGTGAAAGGATATTTCAGGATATTCTTCAATTCTTCCCTGAAATTTGACTGAACAACAGCATAAACGCAAGTGTTTGTACAGCAGCCTGAGGTTTGCAACATGAAACTCAGTTCAAGTACAAAGTTATGAATTTGTACACTCGTATAACCTAAGTTGCAAAAACTCAATTGCTGCCCAGACCAGGGACAATTGAACTTCTTGTGCCATGATGCAAAACCAGGGGTTGTTTCACATTTTATAGAAACCTGTAAACATAAAATACCAACTGACGTTTTTTAAGCAACATAGGATTACAGTTGTTCCAAGAACCACATGTGCTGTCTCCACTGAACAATATTTTGTTTTCCACTTCCTCGAGTAGATGGCCACAAATCTGTCAAATGTGAAAGCGACAGTAAACCAGACAGATGCATATGTGGCTGCATGGAGAAGTACAGCGTGTATATTACACACGGGAATGTTCTTTATGAAACGAAAATGTTCTTTAAAGATGAACAGAATGTGCCTTAGTACCAAGTCAAACAGGATGGCAAGTAGGTCGGTCACTGCCATGGCAACCATGTATCATATGACGCATTTGGAGAGACCACAACTTTTCTGATTCAGTATCACAATCGTCAATATGTTAACTGTGAGGGAGGGAATGAACAGAGAAATTGTAAGCCAGAATTGTATTAATTTTGTCTGAGCACTTCCTGAGATGTTGATACATGTCACTGCCTCCTTGAAACATTGAAAAATCTGAATATAAGAGATCAATTTTTGAATTGCGTGTTCATATAGAATGCAGCATGCATTTGATTTTTTAAAAATTAAGGTGAATACTGAAACTGAATTTTCGAGATACTTTTTTATCCTTCCATTGCGTTGTCCATAAACGGTTCACTCCTAAAGAATGCCCGGTTATTGGACAGTGGAGAGGATAGTAATAATAATTCACATAGACAGATCAGTAGCAAGTGGAATTTGCACTCATATGTATGCTGTGGCAAAGCTGTCAGTTTGAACGTATTAATTTGTCTTTGATTTTTGAACATATGTCGCAAAGTCAGACGTGTACAAATGTTTAAATAACAATGGAATGGAGTGGCCAATTCTCCCAGTTCAGGTTTTATCCAGTCTGTTTTAACTATAGCAGTCACAAGATGTTTCAGTCCAAGGGACTTGCAAGCTTCACTAAAGTGTTAATTTGACTTTCTGCACAGATCTCTTTCTAAATGCTGCTCCCTCCTACTGTAAAAATCTGTGTTCGAATTTACCTTCTTGCCGAAGGGTGTGTTTATGGGATGTTCCTGCGTTGGACGATTTAATGAGTCGTATTTACTTTATCGTGTCGGTTAATTTTGTCCAGTAGTTAAGTTATTCCAATGTCTTGTTCCTTTTACTCGTGGTTCAACTGTGTTATTTCAATAAATACTATTTTGCTTCAAGCTGAATGTTTTATCAGCTGCATAACACCTGGAACTCCCACTTTACACCACTCCGGAAAACAAGGAAAATATGGGTTCCAGGCTTTTACCTGAAACATTTTGAGGGGTATGACACGTTAACGGTAAAGTTAAGAAGCCATACGGGACAATTCCTTTTATCAGACATGCTGCAGTTTGTAAGAGTAGGGAAAT
>NC_057716.1:116131540-116136337 GCF_004010195.1 Chiloscyllium plagiosum
AAATGCCATTCATGTGATGGAACACACGGCCGATACTTTTTCTGAATTTCGTGACATTTCGAAAGAGGAAGTCCAGATTCTTTTATGAAATAGAGTTTCCCAAGTCTCAGGAAGAATATGTTCATGACGTCATTGGAGTAAACTTCATTGTGTTGATAAAAAGCGTCCCTGAAATTTTACACACAATAGACTGAAATAGAGTTTCCCAAGTCTCAGTAAGAATATGTTCATGACGTCATTGTGTTGATAAAAAGCGTCCCTGAAATTTTACACACAATAGACTGACATGGAACACGGCGATACAGAAATGGGAGAAGGCAGCAGAGCGTCTGAAGAGGATATCACATGGATGTGAGCTCACCATCGAAGCCATCATCCAGGTTCTGATATGTATCTTCTGGTGCAAATATTCACCGTAGTGTGCGTAGATTTCACGTGGTCTGTGACAGGGAAAAATCAGAATGATTTCTGTCGTGACAAAGCACTTTAAACAGGAAGTATTAATATTGTGTGCTGTTTACACAGTTACTTAATTATCATAAAGCATGTTAGGAATCATATCAGTAAAGGGTAGAGGAGAAACTAGTGATATTTAGGTGGGACACAAAATGTAATGCGTTTGGGATAATTAACGTATTGAATCCAGAGAAGTGTGGACGTCGAACCATATTCTGTTGTAATTGAATATAAACGAAACAAAACGAAAACGAAATCCAGAATCAAATTATGTCCAGGCTTATATCCTGCCAATCTGCGACTTTATTTTTGGTCAAATTATGACCCATTGCAATCAAATGCGAATCTTCCGTTCTCAGCGTAAAATTGAAAGCTCAAACCATTGAGCTGATTGTCCTCATATCTGATTTCTTCAACTTTGACTCTGCAACAGTTACTTGTTTCTTTCTGTTGATGGTCATGTTGCTGCTTCCCCATGGAGTAAACCATTAACCATTAGCCCTGAATAATCGTGCACGGGAAACACTAAAACATAGTAATTGGATCAACAGATGTGACATTTATTAAACGTTGAGTTCTGAGTAAACGATTGAGGGTATCCCATGTCATTTTCTTTTACATAGATTAAAGTAATCACAGCCTAGTCCACACCTGCATGGTGTGATGATTGACAAAGCCACGAAATTGTAGAATGCTGAAACGGCAGAGACTGGATCGTGGCTTCGTTGATAAGATTAAATCATGAGTGAGAAAATCGAATATCTAATGAACCAATTGATAAGACACAATTCTCATCCCTGCAGAAATCCAAAAATTCATAATAAGACTCACAGCGCCAGGGATTTAACTTCTCGATTCCAGCCTCAAGCGACTTCCTGAATGTAGTTGCTCATTTTCTCCGTGTCTTCTTGGGTTTTCTCTGGGTGCTTCGGTTCCCTTCCACATTCCAACGTGTTGCAGGTTTGGTGAATTCGTTATGCTATGTTTCCCATAATGTTCAGGCATGTGTAGGTTCAGTACATTAGTTCGGGGAAATGCAAAATAATAGGTTAGGGAAATGGGTTTATGTGGATTGCGCTTCGGTGTGTTTGTGTGGACTCGTTGGGCCAAATGTCCTTTTTCTACACTGTTAGGGTTCTTTGATTCCATGATTCTATGATAGCGCAGTATTCGGATTCAGGAGCCTGTAGACGAGTTACTGAAAAATTAGACAATGGGGAAGGAAATTTGCTGCTTCATTCTATGGAGGATACATTTATAAAGAGATTAAGGAGAAGTACAGCACGATGTAGGTGACAATGTTTCACTCGTACAAGTAGAAAATTCGATATGCGTGGAAAAGTCTTTTATTTAATGAGGTAGGCAATTGAATAAGACTGAAAATGTGTTGCTGGAAAAGCGCAGCAGGTCAGGCAGCATCCAGGGAACAGGAGAATCGACGTTTCGGGCATAAGCCCTTCTTCATTCCTGAAGAAGGGCTTATGCCCGAAACGTCGATTCTCCTGCTCCCTGGATGCTGCCTGACCTGCTGCGCTTTTCCAGCAACACATTTTCAGCTCTGATCTCCAGTATCTGCAGCCCTCACTTTCTCCTCATTTGAATAAGACTACCTACAAAGAAGGGTACTTGTTTCATGACCAGCAGAGATAACTCAGAAACAAGCAAATTTACATAAAGTAAATAAAGTGCACGTATTTTTATTTATTTAGCTTGGATTGCCTAGTTATGTTTTCTACTGTATCCCTGGGCTAACTATGGCCAATCTAACCTGCATACACTTCTTATGATGAATGAATCAAATTGGCCTGTCGCATTCATTAGTCTGTAGTCTTACTTTGGTTTCATCCGTCTGTGAAGTTATCAGTGGAAAATGATATGTTTTAACTTTTCCCCTTTCCTTCCATATGCAAATGTTAAAGTCCATAGTAGTGTATCTTGCTCAACGCTATTGAATGTAAGCATACATTACCATATACAAACAATTTATAATCGTTGGGGCATCTTTTGTTCAATTCATATTTAGCACAAACAACAAAGAAGGTTTAATATTTTCGCCGAAATCAGACGTTATCGGTGTCAAAGACCTAGCAAGCAAATTTATAAGGCTTTGTTAGATGCTTGGTATTACTGTAGTCCTGTAAAATGTGCACAAACATATATATATATATATATATATATGTGTGTGTGTGTGTGTGTCCTTCTTAAAGAATATCCGGCACATTTCCAGAGAAGCAAGCCCTACCAACCTCAAAGTCTCTGTTTCGTGTCCCTTTTCCTGATGTCATGAATATCAATCCTAATTGGTTAGTTCCCATCTTCTGCAAGTCGAAAAATAACAAAATGACTGCTTCAAATGATCTCAAGTGTGCCCAGTGCATTTGACGTACGGACTGGCCGTATTGAACGGAGGTTCAAGTGGAATTGCTGGATCGAACTCCATATGTTTCAAAGATCTCGTTAGTTCGTCTGATATTAAGTTAGTTAATTTCATCAAGTGTTGCAGCACAAATCTACCCTGTGTTTCAAGCATAAACGTGCTTCTCCTGCTGTGCACCCAGACAGACAAACGTTGTTCAATGACTTTTCCATTTCTTAATTTCTCGGATTAATACATTATCCCTTGGATGAAAAAGAACGCGAATTTTAGAAATTTTTTTGACCGTTGACCTTCTTTTTGTTCACTATAATTTTCTTTAGCTTGTTGGTGCGTTCTGTTCCTCATTTGCATGAACGATTTCATGGAAACTACCTGTTTTCTGAAATGGTCAAGATTGTTGTAGTTTCTGCCAGCTTTGGAAAAATTATCCATCCCTTTCAGTGGAGTAGCAGCCTTAGCATTTCTAAGCCATTTACGTAAAAATAACCTGAGATCTGCAATGCTAAAAACTGAAACAATAAACACTGGTAGCACTGAAAGCAACGGGCATTAGTTGATGAGACAAAATACGAAAAATTACAATTGCCAGGCAAATATGCTCCGACATCAAAACTGAAAAATTTAAAAACACGGCACAGCCTTTTATCGTACTTGATATATGATATTTCAGGTTAAATTATAACTACGCTTTTAAATATCTGCTTATGCCTATGGGCTTTTAAAATTCCACTTTTATATCTAAAGCAGTTGGCTAAAATGAACGATTGTGTTGAATTTGGCCTACATAATTTTCAATGTCAACTTGATTGACATATGAACAGAGGACGTTAGAGCAACAGGATGTCATTCCGCTTATATGTCCTGCACCACCATTCAATACGAATAAGTTTACCTTCTCATTCAGTCCCCTGTTCCTGTCTCTAATCATGCCATTCAATTCCTTCAGCATAAGGAATATTAAATTCAATGGTCTCATGTCCATAATTATGTAATGATGCTTTTAATTTGAGAATAATAGTATAACTTGGTGCACCAAAAGACAGAAGTTACGAAGTTTGCTTTCACTCGATTTGTTAAATATAAACACTTCAGGAAACAACCGCTTGATTTTATCCAAAACGATCCTTTGAAATGCATCGACGAATTTCAGGAGAATATTCGGATTGAAGCCTTTTTTTTTCCAAAATAATTCGATGTCCTTATTACATGTTTCAATTTGTATATAAAACGTTAAATATAAATATCTGAACAATGCAGTAAATTTAATGAGAGTATTAGAGATGAAAAATAGGACGTCACAGTTTGGAAATGTGTGCAGTAATTCTAGTGTTGGCTATAACATGAAGAGATTTTTTTAAAGTATTTTTTAAAGGGGTGATGCGATATTTCACGACACCTTCAACCAAAGAAAAAAGCAGAAATTTCTCTGGTGATGGTGGTTAAAATCTCGCTGTGCAAAATCGTCTCGTTCTTCATAAAGAAAACAAAAGAAAACTGGGAGTGTGCAGAATACAGAGAGAGAGAGAGAGAGAAGGGTCTGGGAGAGGATGACTTGGAGACACCAGCCAATGTAGAAACATCTCCGAGATGTTTATGACGCAGAAATACTGATTCATTCTGTAGATATCTCCCTCTGAGAGAGGTGATGGACAAACACAACGCAAATTCTGATATTTCCCTGAGAGACAAAGAGGGACATGGAGGAGGGAGCTGACGGACCCTAGTCTGTTTCCAGATAGTCCCTGACAAAGGGATGGGCACTGTGAGACTCAAGTGTGTCTACTGCTATATTGAGGAGAGTGAACGAGAAAGGTCAAAGTCTGACGAAACTCTATCAGAGAGACAGAGAGAGAGAGAGAGAAGACTGAGAGATGCCAAGTCATTTTTCAAATTCCTCTGTGAGAGAGGGAGAGAGCGGACTCAGAGGCCCTGATCAGTGTACAGGTTCTTCATTGGTCTGGGTG
>NC_057716.1:116136392-116144849 GCF_004010195.1 Chiloscyllium plagiosum
AGAGAGAGAGAGAGAGAAGGGTCTGGGAGAGGATGACTTGGAGACACCAGCCAATGTAGAAACATCTCCGAGATGTTTATGACGCAGAAATACTGATTCATTCTGTATATATCTCCCTCTGAGAGAGGTGATGGACAAACACAACGCAAATTCTGATATTTCCCTGAGAGACAAAGAGGGACAGGGAGGAGGGAGCTGACGGACCCTAGTCTGTGTCCAGATAGTCCCTGACAAAGGGATGGGCACTGTGAGACTCAAATGTGTATACTGCTATATTGAGGAGAGTGAACGAGAAAGGTCAAAGTCTGACGAAACTCTATCAGAGAGACAGAGAGAGAGAGAGAGAAGACTGAGAGATGCCAAGTCATTTTTCAAATTCCTCTGTGAGAGAGATGCCAAGTCATTTTTCAAATTCCTCTGTGAGAGAGAGAGAGAGCGGACTCAGAGACCCTGATCAGTGTACAGATTCTTCATTGGTCTGGGTGAGTTGCTCATCGGAGCTGAATGTCTTGGCTGTATGCAGTCGGAATTCCATTGAAAGGCGCTGTCCAATATTGAGCATGTGTGACAGCAGTTGGACGCACAGCAGAGACCGTCTCATTATGTCTGAATTTAAAAGTGCAGCATTCAGGAGTGCAACATGGAAGTAAAAAAAAATGTCAGCAATAAAAAAGGATAGTCTAAATAGTTTAAGCGGATGAAATGACTGGGATATGAAAAATCGGCACGATGACATGGCTTACTGGAGGATGAAGACTATGAGTGAGTTAGCCGGCGGATTCACAGTGTAAAATTTGGGATGTTGGCAGTTTAGAAAGCCATTTTAAGTGCTTTTCACAATAATGGTAAGTAAGAAGAATCTGTCATGCGCGAGGTATGATTAAGACTTTCAAATGCGTAAAAATCATCAGATTTTGAAGTTAATCAGGCAGGTGTGTGTGTCTGTGTGTTTGTGTGTGTGTGTGTGTGTATGTGTATTTGTCTTTGTCCGTATGCACGTGTGCTTGTGATGCTTTTTTCTTTTTCTTTCAGTCCCAATTCTAAGTAGCTCACTAAACGTTTACAAAAGCCAAACAACCGACTCTCAAGTCGATGGTCACTGAGACAAAACCTGCAAGCATTAAGCAATTATGGACTGCTGCATAGCCTCATTCCATAGTTTGCCTCCAACATTTCCAGGAGTTTCTCTCTCTAAAATAAATATTTTAGGCCGATTTCAAAATATAGTAAACAGAAAAAACAATTTTAGATTTTACCATGCAATTGGCAATCTTGTAAAAGAACTAAACCATCGTCTGATATTTGAAATACCGTGCGCTGAGAAGTGATGCCTTTTCGCTATTAGACAAAAGAGACACAAAAATCAGATTTTAAACTGAGACCTAGAAAGGTGAATTGGTTGAATACTGTTCATTTAACATTGCCTTGCCAATATGTTTTCCACTGAAGCCCCTCGCCTGAATAAGAGTTGAATAAGATGGATATTATGGGTAAATTCATCAACGGGCTTGTCAAAAGGTTGGGAATGGAGTACTGTCAATAACCCGGTAACTAAGTCAGAAAACAGCGTGCAAGACCCAGTTCTCCAGAGGAATGTTTCAATGCCACTGAGTGGGCGACATAAGAATGTCTGGACATGTTCATAAACTATCTCGTGGTTTGAGGGTTCACTCTTGGCCATTGATTCGTGAGTTACGTTGAGGCTGCAATTAATGAAGAACATTTAAAAGCAACACAGACACCAGGGATTGCAGATGCATATTTTATTTTCTTGTGTCGGGAAACACATTTCAGCGTTTACTTTAAGTAAGTAGTTAGTTAGCGTGACTCACCAGACACACTAATAAGAGCCAGCAGAGGATAATACCCTGCTTGGATAATCCGAAGTCTGTAATAGATCCGCCAGTGATGCGGTAGTTTGTCATTCCTTGTGGAAAGTACGAAAAGCGCATTCTGTAAGCTCCTGTTGACTGCTGTCACGTTCTGACTTCTTATTATCGCAGTCATATCCATTCTTGTCAGATTCCAATTTACTGTTCTTGGAATATTCTGCACCACTGGTTTCAAATTCCACTGTATTTTCCAATCCTTTGATTGAAAATTCAGACACTGTCATTCGGAATTATTGAATGATGTAACGTATCAATTTATTGCAGTCAGACTCTGAAGTCTCTCTCTCTGTACATTCAAATTTCACTTTTTGCTCCATACGATCATACATTGAAAAGGATCTTTTATTTATAGAAGTTGCAAAGACTCCAGTATGACAATTAAGCTTCTTCTGATTGGGGCTAAAGTCTCCAGTGAGACAGTTCGTATCTTGGAGGCTGACAAATCTTACCGTCACATAACAATCAGGTTCAGTTAGCCACTTATACAACAATACCAATCATACCACGATAATACTGCACACTGTATAAGCGGAGAAACCGTTTCGTTGATATATGTGAAGTTTCTGTTATAACGGGTTTCTTTTGTAACTTTACACGGTGATGCAGTGGCTCAGGATTGAGCACTACTGCCTAAAAGTGCCATTAAACTATGTTAGACAACAGCCTTCGGTGACTGTGCGCAGTTTGCGCATTCTCCCTATCCCTGTGTAGACTTCTGCCAGGTGCTCTGCTTTCCTGCTACTTTCTAAACATCTGCAGGTTTGCTGCGTTTGCCATGGTAACTGTGGGATCAGAGCAGTAGGGTCTTGGACTGGGTCTGGATGCATGCTCTTCGGAGAGTTGGGGAGTTGCGAAAGTCCAAATGACCTCCGTTATAATGGCACATGATTAAGTTGAAAAGATGGTCACTTGGGGATTTTTAGCTCACACAATGCCCAAATGCGTTTCATACTTAACGTGCAGAGGATGTTCACAGCTAGTTTGGTAGTCGCCATATACATATAATATAAAAGAATAGATTTTCCCTCGGAAGAAACATGAGAATATAAACAGGTTTCTGTAAATAGGTAGTTCCAAACACGTGTGTATTCGAATAGTGGAAACTTTTGTAACGCCGAGATTAGAAACAATCTGAAGTTTGTTGTTTCATAAAATGTCGAAGGAAAAGACTGATCCTAGACTGGCATAGAACAAATTGCTGCCAAAACCGTATCTGCATTCTTTGTGAAAATATGTATAGGGCACGTCAAAGGGTAATGGTTTACACATAACTTAATAGAGAGTAAGAAAGTAGATTTATGAGGGCAGAGCAGTGGATATGATCTATATGGACTGCACTAATGTGATCAACAAACTTGCCCAAGGTAGACTGATTAGCAAGATCACATCACATTGAAAACAGGGAGAATTACCCATTTGCGTGCTATCACCCGATGAAGGAGCGACGCTCCGAAGTCTAGTATGATTCCAATTAAATCTTTTGGATTATAACCTGGTGTTGTGTGATTTTTAACTTTGTACACACCAGTCCAACACCGGCATCTCCAAATCATAATATGAGTATGGTGTGGCTGCCAAACGTGACCTGCTTTCAACAATAGTGTGTTTTGCTTGAGAGTAGCTGAACAGCTTGTAGATGGGATTGTTGAATCTTTGGGAAAACTGTGAGCTCTCCAGACTCTCTAAACTACGAACTACTCGGCCATAAAATAGAACCATCAAGATTCAATATAGTCAGTTTATTGCCCCACATTTGTAGGCTGGCTTTTACTTATAAAAATGCCTTTCACTGATGTAAACTAGGTACACTGCGCCTTCTGAAAACAAATGAAAGAACTTGAGAAGTAAGGTTTAGAAGCAGAATCTGATCAACAGAAGATTGAGGTGAGTAAATCCTGTGGTTAGGGACGAAAGTATTACTTTGTAATTACTTTTGCCTCTGCCAAAAAACACACTGCCAGCGTCTTTGTGTGGACAACAGTTTATCAGGGATTTACTGTTGTCATCGCTAGAGTTTCATGTCGACGGCTCATGCTTACTTGTTGTTAACTGCAGCTTTGTAAACTTCAGTGACACCCAGCAAGAACAACAATCTGGTCCCTGCTTTTTCCAGCATTAGCTCCAACTGACTTATCAATGCGAAAATCCTTTGTTCTTTCTGAAATGTTCAGTAGATTAGTTGGGTATTGATATGAAACCTAACGCCCTTGTGATTGTTAACACATCAGTACGTTCCCAAGAATTCTCTCTGACAGGTTTGATTGGTTTGTGCAGTCTGGACATTCACTGAAATGAGGCAGTCAGTTTGAGACGGTAGGTCCAAGAAACAGCTTCGTGGAGCACACGGGTCCATGCTGGTACTCTCTGTCTAACATCTGTTCTGTAAGACCCTGTTTTTTTCCCCTTTTGCGTTGCAAAGAATAGATCATGGGGCATGCCGAACGCATTGGGAACATCATAATCGAGCTGGTGTGACCTTTTGCATTTCCGGTATGTTAGGTTATTCCCCGTTCAGTCCCCTTTTGTTTGTCTTCATTCTATGTTCTTTTAATTTAGTTCTTTTGTGTTTAAAGTAACGTGGAGTGACCAGCTGCACCACTCCTGGAATTTTCGCGTTACCCATGCCTAAAACAACTTGCAAAATTAGGATCTGGGCTACTTTCTTGAAATGGATTGAAGGGGTTCTATCTTTTCAATAAACTTGGGAGCTCTTTGCTGAATTCGTATTTTAGTTCCGATTTGGGATTATGGTTGGCTGGACCCGAAGGCAGCGCGAGGAATTTGTTCATCCCTTTTGTTCTAAGTGTTGAATTCTGCTGGTTTCAACTATGGTTGTGATCGCAATGGCTTTCTGCGTCATCATTAGTTTTCTGGGGATAGATGATGTGCCCTTGTGTGTTTGCAAAAGGTGGTTGAAGCCAAGCTGCTGAAATACACATATAAACTGGGGTTGGAGCTGCCTCTTTCGAATAGGAAAGGAGAAATATTTCCAGCAAAATATTGGCATTTCGGTTTGCTGGAACTGCAATCAGAATCTTCAGAGATGGTCAGAATTCAAATGAAAATGAAACGGCTTTAGGTAGATTGAAAAGACAAGGAAAGGACAACAGAAATGGAACAGTTTCAATTCCGATTAAAAGCACAGGAAAGTGAAACAAATAACAAATCATTTTCGCAGAAGAAATAGAAAACAGTGAGAAAGAGGCAGTGAAGAGAGAGAGAGAGAGACAAAGAGAAGAAAGAATAGGAGAGATGAAAGGACAAAGAGAGGGAGCTTGAAATTCAGAAATTGTCAGTTTGACAGGAGTTTCAAAAATATACTTTCTGAAGTAATCAAAACTCATGTGGAAGAGCAGAGGGTTAAAAAAGCAAGTTTAACAGCTCAAATGACTGTCGATTATGAGTTGATCTAAAAATCAAATTTCGGCTTTCAAAATCAGTTTCAATCTTGGAAGCAGAGACATTGGGGAAAAGAGAAATCCTCACGCGGAAAAGGTTATGTTGATCTTGGTGAAGGTAATAATTATAAATTATCGCAGTGTAGTAAGGAAACCCTTGAAGAGGACAGAGAAGTTAAGAACCTCCGGTGTTTTCACAGCAATAAACCAGATCATATGAAATCACACTGTTGATGGTAAGGGAAAACATTGGGAAGCCAGAACTAGAAAACAGTAAAAGCCAGGAAATTCTGTGATAGCGGTAATGGAAAACACAGTGGAGGCTCGAAAGCTGTACCAGAATGTACAAAGTGGTCAGGGTTTGGTTTACGAAGAAGTGCCAGATCAAAAGAAATCGTGCATCTGCCATTGCACAGTTTGCTCACACAGAGCTGGAGCAGCAGCTGAAGAGTTAAAACATTAGTAGACACAGGGTCTTTGCCGCCTCATTCTGTGACCTTGAAAGATGTGATATGAACTCCCAAATAAAGATCTCCAAAAAGGGTACGAGGAACGGAATTTCACAGTCAGACAAGAAGCTCTCACATCCGTAAAGTGAGCTCAAAGTGTTCAGAAAAGAGTGGGGAAGACGTGGTAGGAATACTGGAGAAAGTTCTCAATTCCGGGAATACAATTTCTGTTTACTAACGACACAGCTGATTCAGAGGAACGAGGGCTGCGTATTTTGATTGAAAGCCAGTGGAACATCAGGCTACTGAACTATTGGAGGTTTCACGTGCTGAGATTTTTCTTGACTGTGCGGTAACAAGTTAACAAAGTCACCATTTTAAACATGACAGAAGGTTGAAGTGGAATTAGCAGAGACCGCTTTGATCAAATGTTTGAGACAAGCCAGGACGCGATAGCTGACGCAGAAGACATCTTCAGATCAAATAAATTAACGGGGTTACAGGAGAAAAATGAAAATTTGAAGTAATTGCATCACGTACATACACAGAAAAAGAATCCGAAAGTATCCCTGAACAGTACCATCTTAAAAACAATGTTTTCATGAAGAAATTGTGACCACCACATATTCAGGCACACGGGGAATGGGCAGAGGTCCATCAAGTCGTATTGACAGTGACTTTTAGAAAGTAGCTGTTGTTGGTGGCGCATGAGCTAATACGAAGGGCCATGTCGGATTGAAAACAAGTCAAGTAAAAATGCAAAACACTTTTACTGGCCTGGACTGCAGAAAGATACACATAAATTCTGCCAGACATGATTTGTACATGTCAGGTAATGGCAGAACAGAATGCGTGACTGGAAAAGCACAGCAGGTCACACAGCAACTAAGGGGAAGGAGACTCGACATATCAGGAAAAAGCCCTTGATCAAAAATCAGGCTGTTGGACTGGGAGTGCTGAGAGATAAATGGGAGAGGGGTGGGGCTGGGGTAAGATTGCTAATAATATAATCGGTCGATGAAGAAGGGGAAATTTGACAGATCAGAGAGGAAGGTGGAGATGATAAATTCGACAGACGATGTACAGGACAAGAGGGCGATGTCCACTTGGAGGCTTGGGTCTGGGATAAGTTTGGGGGGCAGGAGAAGAAACTTGTGAAATGTACATTAATCCACTCTGTTGCAGAGTTCCAAGGCAGAAGATGAGGTGTTCCACCTCAAGGCGTTAGGTGGTTAGGGTAAGGCAATGAAGGAGTTCCGCGACCGCCATGCACTTTTTGGTGTGGGAGGGGGTGTAAATCTGTTCAGCCATGGGCAGTGGTGTTTATTGTTGCGGGTCTCCCAGAGAAATTCTCTGAAATCGTCCACAATTTGGTGTTGTGTCTCTCCGATGTAGAGGAGACCACGTCTGGTGCAACAGACACAGTAGGTGACACTTGCGAAAGTACAGGAAAATTTCTGTCGGATGTGGAAGTATCCTTGGACGGAAGTGAGTGGGGAGGTTTGTGAACAACTTTTGTATTTTTTGCTGTGGCAGAAAAATGTGCTGAGATGGGGTGTAAGCCGGTGGGGAGCGTAGATCTGACAAGGGAATCGCAGATGGAATGGTCTCTCCTTTTGTTGTATTAGGTAGGTCGAGTTTGTCAAAGAGGAAATGTACAGAATTACCAGGGGATGCGGAGAGTTCTTCAAGAAATAAGTATTTTATTTGCAAAGAAAAAACCGTGACAACAAGAAGGAGAATTCTTGATTGCCTCCGAACCCCAGAGTCCGTGGATCTGTACACCTTTTTGTTATCATATTTTTGTTAGCTTATCGGCACACCCAACTGGGTCAAACATAGTTATCTCTCTCCAGATCCATCGTGACCAATAATGTTAGTACTTGTTTTCTCTCGTATTCTGCCGTTATGTTTTTCACCAACATTCCAGTTAATATTATTCTAATGTCACGATTAGACATTTTACTCACACCTCTGCCATAATGGTCTTCCATCCGAGACCTTACTTTTTATTATAATAATGTCATGTTTGGATATTTATTGTCCGCAACTTGTCACAAGCTGCCATGTTGTTATTTAGCAGACGAGGCTGACTTTACTAATTGTTGTTCGCTCAGCCTGTCAAAAGAACCTTTCAGCCCCAGTCTGATTCTGGTCATTGGTGAAGCAGCATTCGACTATTCTTAGCTCATCCTGCCACACTGGCACCATCCTGCCACGATAATCTTTTGACTAGTGTAACATTCCACAGATCTCTAAAAACAGCTCGCCAGTAGCCTTCATGCTTTGACCCTTCCCATGCTTTCATGCTTTTTATTTTCCATGTTCCCCAATTTGAGACCTACTGGTCGCACCTAGAGACAGAACACTAAAAGCTCAGACCCGCTGATGCCCAATACAAGCTGTGTAGGTCCCAATACGGACTGAATAATTTTGGGAGACTGAGTCTTAATGGGTTCTCCCCCATACCTGGCGTCCCATTGGCCTAAAGCCTGTCCTCCAATAACTGGAAAAGGTAAAAAAAAACCAAGACACCTGGCAATCTCGGACGCGCATGTTCTTCAGAAGTAGCATCGAAGGTCGCATGTGGATTTATCTCTTGCACTGTCGCGGGTGTCAGATCGAAATTGTAGGAGGAGGAGGTGTTATCCCGGTTAGCTGAAATGACCACAAGTGGCCATGTCGTGACACGAACTGAAAAAAACCTCTTAAATGTTA
>NC_057716.1:116145349-116163597 GCF_004010195.1 Chiloscyllium plagiosum
AGGAAAATTGATGGCAGTTTCAGATACTTGTAGAACTAAATAGGAATCTGTATTACCGCCTGCCTGTAAACACACACACGCAGTCAAGATTATTTTTGCAAACTCTGCAGGATTGATGGCGATAGAAGGACTTAAAATGAAGGTGGGAGAGACGTTGATGGTGGGGAGTGTGGCAAGATGACTGAGGAACCGTTAGAAAGAGACGGAATGCTGGAATTATTTGTATATGGATAAAATATCCTGTTTACTCGCAATTATGTGGTGCATCTGACCATGGATCTTATTCGATCACAGTTAATCATTGCATTCAATTTCGGTCAGCATATACCTGGTAAGGAAGGATATGAAGGCCTTTGAGTGTATGAGGTACAGATATAGTGGAATGGTTGATTGGATAAAAGATACCGTCACAGGATTGATTTGTAGAAATTGTATTATTCTTAACATAAAATAAAATGAAATTATTTCGATAGAGCTGTACAAGAGTTTAACAGATCTATGTAGTGTCGTCAATAAAACAAAACAATATCAAATATGGTTCAGAAGCAAGATTAATATAATACATTAGATTTTGAGAAATTGGGAGATGGGTAATTGTTTCTGTGGACTGAACAGGTTGGGAAATATGCAGAACATGCTGCATATTAGAGTGCTGCAAGTGGAAACAATCATTGATCGATGACAGAAATTATAACAGACCTGAGGGAAATAAATGTGCAGGATTTTGGGGACAGACTGGATCTGAGTTATATTGGGCTGTTCTTCCAAAAACCAGATTGGACGTGATGGGCTAACCGGCTTCTTTCTATGTCGTAATGCACATGTATGTCCCTGCTTAACATACTCTGATCGCTTGCCTCTCAGGAGTTAAAATAACCAAATTCAGATAAGTCTTCACTGTGCTCTGTCTCCGGAAAACACAACTTGCCTCGGCATGGCAAGAGATTATGTTCACTGTTTTAAATTGGATTGTAGAATGGTACTCAGCGGGGTGGGGAGGGGTGTGTGGGGGGTGGGTACATATCACTCGACACATATTCCAGGGTTGGAGAAAGTGAGAACTGCAGATGCTGGGAACAATAGTCCAAACGTATGGCGCTGGAAAATGCACTGTAGGTTTGGCAGCTCCTAAGAAGCAGGAAAGACAACGTTTTGGGCATATGCAAGAGCGGTCGAGTCTTCTGCTTCTCGATGCAACCTCACCTGCTGTGCTTTACACTGCCACACATTTTGACCCACGTACTCCATGGTAGTCAAAACATGATTGTACATACCTTGCAACACTCAGAGCCAAACCAATACTTGAAAACTTTTCCAACAGACTGAAATAATTAAATACATTTCTTCCACAATCAATGGGGTGATGAAATTCATAACCGACTGAACTGAGTGTCTGCCAGATGCCTGCTTTGAGTCTGCAAGTCCTTCTCATTTCATACACTTTATATTGTGATTAGGAAAAATAACTATCACTGATCAGAGACAAACATTTCTCTTAGTACTGTTTTGCAGTGACAGAGTAAGGCAGTAAATGCACCGTGCCACACTTTATCCCATAAAACATTCGTGCCCAGATCCTAATGTGCAAGACTGAACACTGTCTGCGTAACGCAGTGAATAATTGCCCAACCCCTTCCTAGATGTTATGCAACACAGTTACCATCTTCCATTCACTACTCCAATCTCTAATGTAATACAGTGAATACTGTTACATCCGCCGTCGCCCCACTTTAAAATGATGAACTCTATTTCAACACCCCGACACCTCAGTCCAAAACAATGAACACTGTTTTTCCTCCTTATTTCGAAATGCAAAACAGTGAACACTTCCTCACCAACCCCACCCAAGTGCGAAGACAAAACAGTGAACACTTCCTCCCTGAAATCCTCTGGCAAAACAGCGATCATTATTCGAAAGAAACCAATGGAGAAGTGACCATTCTCCTGTCAAAATATGGGACAATGCAACCAGTATATATAACGGCCGCAACCGGCGTCTAATGCCTTTACTGCAACAATGCGACGAAGATGTTCAAATTCGGATCTGCATATGTTCATAAATCATTCAGAAAATCTCACAGAATGAGCTGATTTTATGTCTCTTCCAATGTCTGTGTCTTCCCCCTTCACTGACTTCAGCAGCTCCCACACTCATCTGGTAACATTAGTCAGAGAGGCAACACACCTGCCTGCAAACACATGCGGGAAATGTGGTCATGCGTGACATTTTACCACCTCACTTGCTTCTCTCCGATTGATTTAAGGACAAGCAAATCCGATTAGTTCTTCCAGTTACATGCCTTCCTCCTGTTCGGCCGAATTTGCTCTCAATCACACGGGCTGATTTTATTTTTTGTGTGAGCTGGATAATGTTTCCTGTTTGTGATACTGCGACACAATTCCAGAAGTAAGGTTAAGCTTTCACCATGAGCTAAGAAATGAACGTGTCGCAGCTCATAGACTCGGAACACAAACTCCTTGACAATTGAGTTTGCAGTCAGTCGCCACAACGGAGAATGCTGTAAACTGGCTGGCAGATTTACCATGATGTACGATTCCTGCCCGAACCGATGACTCTCCTGCTTCTCGGATACTGCCTGACCTGCTGTGCTTTTACAGTCTCACATTATGGACTCTGATCTCCAGCATCTACAGGCCTCACTTTCTTCTTCGTGTCAGGGGATGTTGGAGGAATTGTAATGGGATCAGCTAGATGAATCTCATTCAAAATATTTACCCTGATTGGGGCTGTTTACCTGGGCAATCAGCGAGCCCTGGCTGACAGATATAAACAGGAGATTCAGAGTCTCCTCAGTTTAGGGGACTGACTGTGCTGAGCCACAGTCAGAGCTTTACTGTTACTGTTGGTTTCTGCTCTTTTTTTGGGGGGGAAACTAGATTCCTGAACTGGCTGCATTATTTAGAAAGATTGTTAACTGCTATTCCTTTAGTGATGGATGATTTCTGAACTCCTGATGCACGTAACGTGTTTCAAGTGTAACTTAGTTCTCATTAGTGAACTGTTATCTCACTGGCTGTGTGTTGCAGCCTGTATGTTACATTTTGCTCTTTCATTTTTGAGTAAAGGACAATACTAGTTTGTGGCAGGGCTTAGCCGCTTGGACTTCAGTTTTACTTTTTTTGTGTGTGTGTCTTCATTTTTTTTTGTTGTTTGGAAAGAGCCCTTGCGAAAATACATCTTAGCAGATGAGCTGTTCCGGTGGGGAGGCCTAGCCCTGGGATTTTGCCTCTGAAGATTGAACAAGTATGTTTGTGCTGGGAGTCGAGCACTTGCTGTACCTTGGAGTTTCGGAGAAGACATTTCCTTCAGGAGTGGGCCAAACCCCTGTGAGTTAACTGCACCTTTACAATATACTGTATTCATGTGAGTGGGCCTGGTTCTCCAAGGATAGGCCAGGACTCCATGGAGATTGAATATCTGTGTGCTGTAGGGTGTGCAATTGCTGCCTTCGGGAATGGATTCTGTCCTCGGTTGTGGAATGTTTTTAGCAACGGACTCTGCAGTTTGAAGTGGAGACTATTTCCGACAATGCACATTGTATATTGGAGTGGACACTGTTCATGCGAATGGGCTGTACATTTTGAAGAGAACTGTCTATGCTAATGGACTCTATGTACCAGAAAGGATTCTGTTCGTTGGTAATGAACTTTGGCATGTGGTTTGTTGGGGTTATCACTTGCACTGACTTATATGTCCCTGGGTCTGGCAGACCGTCCTGAAAGCTGTCACCCTGAGAGTCGGAGAGTGGGTAGGCCATCCTGTGATCCTCAAAGTTGGTAGGCTATCCCGAAATCTGGAGGGTGAGTAAGCCACCCTGATGCCAGCCACCCCGAGAGCCAGACGATGGGTAGGCTGTTCTGAGCGCTGGCATCCCGAAAAAGGGTGATTGGGACGAGCTGTCCTATAGGTGGTCGGAAGGTGTGTCAGAGCAGCTGAGAGCCAGAAGGACTGTAGGGACAGTCTGTCTTAGAGGTGGTCAGAAGCCGCTGAGAGCGGTTAGGCAAGAAGGAAGGTTCGTATGCCACACTGACCGCTGTCATCTAGGGCAAGTACTGTAGCGCGCTGTCCTAGAGGTGGTCGAAAAGTGTGACAGGACCACCCGAGAACTGGAAGGGGCATGGGGTGGACCGAGGGGCGGAAGGTGCGTAGGGGCATGATGCCTTAGAGTGCCCTGTAGGTGGGAAGTAAGGTGGGTGGGCTTGCTGGAGTTTCTGAGTGTCTGTGTTGTATGCTCCGTTTCTTACATAATTGGACTGTTTATATCTACAAATGTCATTGTTTCTGTTTGCAATGATTGATACTGGGATTTGAGGTTTGTCCTCATTTCCCTGAAACTTGGTTGAATGTTAGGGTTTGGGGCTGCCTTTGTCATTTATCTCCCTTGTAAAATTGCTCTTTCTCTGCATACAGCTGTAAACGTTAATTACTTTATAAATTGTGATTTGTTTAATTAAATTAAAAAGAAAAGGAGATTCAGTGTCGTCTCAATTTGGGGGACTGAATCTTTGCTGGCTAAGCCACAGTCCACGTGTTACTGTCGCAGTTGGTTTGTGCTTCTTTAGTTTGTTGGGTGGGGGGTACCTGATTCCTTAACTGGCTGAAATATTTAGCCAGCTTTGTTAACTGGTATTCCATTAGTGAGGACTGATTTCTAAACTGCTGATGCACAGTGTTTCAGGTGTAACTCAGTTCTCATTAAGGGATTGTTGTTTCACTGGCTGGTTACAGTCTGTGTGTTTCTCTTTTCTCTGGACTGCCTTGTATTTGAAAATATCATTGTTACTGTTTTGTAATGATTGAAACTTGTATTTGAGGTTCCTCATTTCCTTGAAAACTGGTTGAACTGTAGGCTTTGGGGCCTGGCTTTGCTGCCCCTCTCCCTTTTACATTTGTTGTTTCTTTGTATACAGCAGTTAATATTCACTGTTTTGTAAACTGTGAATTGTTCAGTGAAATTTTAAAAATAAATAAACACCTTATTCAGGGTTTCTGCTCACTCCACAAAACCAGCTTCTTCCAGCTAGATCAGTGTCATGTACTATGTAAGCATAAGCGTAGTGAGAATTGATGACAGGTTATTTGCCTTTGTGGAAGGCGATAATATTTAATTCAGTATAATAGAGGGAGTATTTAATTCAGGGGAATAGATAGAGCATTATGCTAAGGGGGCAGACAATATGGATAATAGAGCAAGAGATAAAAATCCGAATAGAGTGTCATGAGGAGTGTGTTGAATGCAGTAGAACTGGGAGACGCCAACAGCAGGGCAAAGATTAGGGTTAAATAGAGCGTGGATAGGATAAAATGGAGAATAGTAGTCAGAGACCTCATTCGAGCGCAATTAGGTGAAGGTTGAATAGCGAGATAGTGTTTAGGATTGTCATGTGCGTGGTTTAAATAGAGTGGGTTTTTTTGACAGCAATTATGAGAGAAGTAAATGGAAAGCAATAGGGACAGGGTTTCAACATGCTTAACAGGGAGAGGTTTGAATACAGTGGAAGACAGAGATAGTTAAATACATGGAGAGAGGATCAAATCTAGATAATTATCGGGTGAAGTAAAGAGTAGTTGTGGACGACTAACGACGAACCAATGGGGAGTGGAGAAAGTAAACGGCAGGGTATAACACGCATGAAGACAAAAAAAGCAGCTTAAATACGTGGGTTGGGAGAGAGGGAGAATGGCAGAGTAATCGGGAGTGCATAAAACACGAGAAGATAATGGATGACAGACAGGGATATAGAGATGATTAAATGCTGCAAAATAGGGAAGAGGTTCCGATTACTGAGATGAATGTCCAGTTTCAGTCTGTGTCACGGTACAGGAATGGGGATGGGCTACCAATAAATGATGTCAGGCATTCAAATTTTCAAACCGCAGAATTGAGCCTGAACTCTCATTCCATCCATCACAATAACTAGTTGCATCCATTTTGCGTTACATCCCACGATCACCTCTCTCCACCTCACCGAGTCCTCACTTAGCCCCTATCCAGTTGTCATTTATGTTCGCAAACGCCCACCCTTTTCACATCTTCCTTTTCCCTCCTGTGTCAGCTCTTTCATGTAGAGCAGTGTGGACTCATATGATGCCCTTCTTCTGTTCTTGTTCCCAAACTGGAATGGAAAAATTGCCTTGCACTGTTCCTCTTTCCCACCTCATCTTATGCACCAGTCTCAAAAAGGGCTTTTTTTTTCATTCACTCAAGGGATGAGAGTGTTGCTAGCCTGCGCGAGCAATTATTGCCCATCTAATTGTCTGGAGGGTAGTTAAGTATCATTCATATTGTTGTAAGTCTGGAATCGCATGTCGTCCTGACCAGATAAGGAGAACAGTTTCCCTCTCGAAAGTAGACGGGAACCAACATTCGATATTGGATTTATGATTAACATTGACTCTTTATTTCCAGACTTTTACTGAGGTCAACTTCCACTGTGAGATTTCTTCCTCCGAATACTACCTGGATCTCTTCATTAATAGTCTAGCGGTATTTTCACGAGGTCATTACTTCGCCCTGCTGAATAGGCTTATTCTGTGTAACAGGCTGGAGATGGGACGGAATAAAATCAAAAATAACTGCTGTAAATCAGAAACAAAAAACAGGTATTGCTGTGAAACCCCAACACGTCTGGCAGCAACTTCGGATTGAAATCGAAGCTGAATGGCTCCTTTTCCAGTGCATCAAATTGGAGAAGGAACTGAATAGCGTCCATCTATCCTAGTATTGTTGGGTGTATTTAAGCCAATAATACACTCATTCATTCATTGAAAACTAATCAATGCTTTGACAATTGAATTTAAAAGACAATCTGTCAGTGAAATCATCAACTCTCTGGCTATATGTTCTCCTGTTGAATATTTTATGTAGGGCTGCTTGCATTATTCAAAATATTTCAGCTGTTCACTGTCAATTAGTAGGATATTTCTGGGTGCGTTTTATACTGATAACCAGTGAAATTGGCAAACCTTTGGAAGATAATGTAAGAAGTCACGAAGTTCTAATATGGTTGGTATGACGAGATAATATAGATAAACTGCCCCAATTCTGGATAGGATATTATGACATCAGGACTTGGAGAGTACCGTTTTTGGAAAGTGACTGGGTAGGTCGGGCAGGCTTGTAAAAACCCATGTTATGTTCAGTTAGAGGACAAAGGGAAGGGAAATGTTGTTAAGCTTATATAATTCACTGTTTCAGTCAACAAAGTGGGTAAGATAACTGATTTGACATCTTTAACAGCAAATGACTTGTAACGAGATAAAACTGAGCTCTGACTACTTCTGAACACCACATTTTAGGAAGGATGAGCGGGTTTCCTCTGGTTGCTCCGGTTTGCTCCCATGGTCCAAAGATGCGCTGGTTAGTTGAATTGGCCACGTTAAATTGCATATCGTGTTAGGTGAAGGGATAAATGCAGGGGAATGGGTTTGGCGGGGGGGGGGAAGGGGGGTGATTGCTCTTCAAAGGGTCGGTCTGGACTTGTTGTGGTTAAAAAGGCCTGATTCCACACTGTACGTAATCTAATCTAAACATGGATATGATATAGGAGGAGATTAAGATGTGTACGGGCATGACAAAATGTAATTTAACCCCGTTAAACGTGTTCTGCCACTCTGTAGCTTATGTGTGAGCTAACATCATTTTCCTGCACATCTGCCTTATACCCTAATATCTGTGCTTAACAAAAATGAATCTATCTCAGATTTAAAACTAACAACTGATCCAGCATTCATGCCATTTGTGCCAGAAAGTAACAATCATCCACCAACTGTTCTATGTGGGAGTGTTTCCTGAACCTCTCCTGAACATACTGGCCTGAATTCTCGGACAAAGACTCTTTGCTCTTGAATAGTCAAACAGTGAAATTAGATTGTTTTAATCCAATCTGGTTTTTAATTTCAAGATAAACAAGGTCTGATTTGGACAGTCTCTCCTCATACCTAAATCTCGAAAGTCCAGGTATGATTCTTGCAAATTTACACTGCACTCCCTCAAAGGTTAATACATTCTTTCTGAGGTGTACTGCCTGGCTCTGCTCACAGTACTTCAGGAGATCTGTAAACTGTGAATTCTATGACTGCAGCATGATTTCTGTGGTCTTATATGGGAATAGATCTTCACTGTTGACGACAGCATTTACTGCCCATTCCGAGCGCACCTAAGAGTCCACCATGTTGTTGTGTGTCTGGAGTCACATCGAGGTCAGATAAGCTAAGGATGGAAGTTTCCTCCCGGAAAGCACGTTATTGAAACTTCACTTGTTGATTCTTTCACCTGGAATATACCAAGGCAAAATAATTAATCAGTGAGTTGGCCATTTCCCTGTAGACACTGACACTATCCCCTGTAATATTCATGTCCATATAATCTAATTTACTTGATTCCTTAGTAAAGCTCATTTTACACGAATAGTGAGACGAGGTTTATTATCTTTAAATGACAAGATAGATAGATATCCAATTTTACAAAAACAGTCTTTCCCTCTAATATCCCCGAATGACCTTACAGTTCTGAAATGTATATGCCAATTCACTAGTTTATAATCCTCGACGTCAGCTCATCAAACTAGAGTTGAGTCTGTTCTTCCTACTTCCAATGTTTCTGCTTCTTTTTCCTGATATTTTCTGAAGTGCATCTGGAACCTCTCTGATTTGAGTGGCTTTCTTTTTAGCTTTGAGGTGGAGATGCCAGTGTTGGACTTGGGTGGAGAATGTCAGAAGATACATGACACCAGGTTATGGTGCTGATGAAGGGCTCTTGCCTAAAATGTCGATATTCCTGCTTCTCCAATGCCGTGTGACCTGCTGTGCTTTTCCAGCAGCACTGTAATCTTGATCAGATTATCGCCGTTTCGCTTTATTTGAAACCACAGGCTTTAGTGTGAATTCCAATGCTCTTTTAGCAAGTTATCCGGAACATTTCTGACTTCAGTGGCATATCAGTAGTTTGATGCAACGATGAATTTAGTTTAATTTAAATTCTGTTTCTCTCTCTCAGGACAGAGGTTACGTAAGACAGTACTGAATACTTTAATTTTCCCTCTGCAACTGACCAGTCTCAAAACATGTTGCTTCCTTTTTAATGTCTGAGTTCCAATATTTCATTAAACGCAGTTCAATGCAATCAATCAGTGGAGATGCCAGTGATGGACTTGGGTGGAGAATGTCAGAAGATACATGACACCAGGTTATGGTGCTGATGAAGGGCTCTTGCCTGAAATGTCGATTTTCCTGCTCCTCCTATGCCGTGTGACCTGCTGTGCTTTTCCAGCAGCACTGTAATCTTGATCAGATTATCGTCGTTTCGCTTTATTTGAAACCACAAGCTTTAGTGTGAATTCCGATGCTTTTTTAGCCAGTTATCCAGAGCATTTCTGACTTCAGTGGCATATCAGTAGTTTGGTGCAACGATGTATTTAGTTTAATTTAAATTCTGTTTCTATCTCAGGACAAGTGTTATATAAGACAATACTGAATACTTTAATTTTCCCTCTGCAACTGACCAGTCTCAAAACAATTTGCTTTCTTTTTAATATCTCAATTCCAGTGTTTCATTAAACGCAGTTCAAGATAATGGGTTTCTGTCCGCCGGCTTGCCACACTAACACGAGGAGTCCAGTTCCATTTTCATATGCTGCTTCCGGAGAGGTCACTGATGCAATCTTCCTCCACCGTCAAAACACTAGCAAATGAAGGCAAAGGTGAAAGTGAGAGAGAAGAGAAGAAAGAACGATGGGCCTGGACTGGTGATCAAAATCAAATATGCTCAGAAGCCTCGATGCTGCCGACACTGCCAATGCTTGCCATCGTAAAACAAAGAAAGGGGACGTGGGAGATTGACCAGTGCTCGAGTGTGTCTCCTGTGAAGTGTGACTAGAGAGTCTGGGACTGGTTTCAGTCAAATCCACCGCCATCAAGTTGGTGTTATTCAATAATCACTCTCTCCTGCTGGCCATCAAGGGAACGTGCAATCGACGCGTGAAACTGTTGCTCCCAGAACACATGGAGGCTCTTTAAAGGAAATACACAGTTTGGACAAAGTTGAAGCTCCTCTTTGATTCTCCATGAAGCTCGAGGGAAACTTACAATGTGAGTGTCAAAAGGATCATTATCCTTAAATATGTTCTCAAAGCGTGCAGAATATATGCCTGCTGCCGACAATCTGGGTCGATGTCACGGAGGATCTTAAGGAAGTGAAGAGCCAGGAAGACCTTCTAAGAAAATATCCTGATCCAGCGTCCACACCGTGGAGCAAGATGAAACGTGCTCCCTTTTGCCTTTCCAGTAGGTGGACAGGGAGTGTCTGTGCTCAGAGCCTGAAGGCAGAAGACGGTTCTGTAACGTTATCTCAGTCTGACATGCTGAGGATTAGCAAATTCTTTCATGCCAGACTGTATGACATGAAGCCCACAGACAGCATAGCCTCTTAGTCATTCCTCCCGACCATGTCGTTCTAAGATGACAGCACACGGGAGAGGCTGCACCAACCGTTTTCCCGGGTTGAGCTGATAAAGACCGTCGAGCCCTCAGAAAAGTATCGGACTACTGGAAGGGACGGATTGCCAGCCAAATTGTATTCTGATTCTGTGAGACGTGATTGGCCAACTTTTGCTATAAGTGGACAACAATACGTGTCTAAAAGTTAGCCTTTGTGAATCCACGACGAACGGTATTTTTCTCCTTCACTGAACATCAGAAAAGGGAGAGGGATGACAGACGACCAATTTCCTTGTTGAATGCAAATTGAGACGTCCTAACTAAGTTCATCACCAACCGGATCAGTTCTGCATTGAGCTCAGTGTTTCACCCTGAACAAACGTGATCTGTACTGGCAGCACGATTCCTGAAAGCCTCTCACTTCCCAGGGATGGAATCGCTCACATGCAGGACAGGGGACTTAGGAGCCTGCCTCATCAGCTTCGACCAGAAGAAGGTCTTTGATAGGGTCTCATGCACATATATGTGGGATGATCTTTTCAAACTGTGCTCTTGGAAGCGAATCCACAAATGAATGCGACTGTTCTACATAAAATTATTAGTGCAGCGTCAATCATTGGTTGGGAATGAGAAAGCTTCCTGATCAGATCTATAATCAGGCAGGGCTGTCACTTTCACTTTTCCTCTCTTATTGTTGACCTGGATCCATCTGATTAATTTTTGAAAATCATACAGGCGTCTCTTCCTCTTCAGCAAAAGTCTATGCATTGAGAACTTATTTAGTCACGTTCCTCAATCCATCATTGCTCATTTTACATTATTTCTTTACTTAGATTCAGCACCCAGGTTCAGACTGAAATTCTTCATTCTCCATTTTAATAAACATTTCAAGCATTATATGATCACTCTTCCCCAATACAATAATGTTGTAAATTCATGTTATTGCACTGTGTCCGTATTTTTTGAGGAAAGTATATTAACTTGTTGAATGCTTGCATCTGTTCCCTTGTATTAATTTAAAACTGTGAGATGTAATAATTCGTCCTTTTATGTATTTTTTCTGTCCAAATACCTCTAGCATCAAATAAGTTTTAATACTGGCAAGTGAGATTTCGACAATAACTGTGTCACTTCATGTGTACATTATTGAGGATTTTCCGAAAATCAAAAAGTCGTGCCCATGATGAACTCTGTTCCTGAATCTGTGAGGAATGTGACTGACATTTGATTTTATCCTGAGCATTATGATTATGAAGCAGAACGTCATCATGGATCCCGATCGGTTCCGTTTCTCCCGTCAATTTCGGATTGTCTCCTTCAAGTGAGCAGCGTCATTTACTTCCAAACTGAGATTGATGAAAGGTCGGCAATCCTCACACTGTTTGAATAAAATGTTCATAATGGCGGTATCATGCTTCTCCAGAAGAGTAGCAATCCCCATCCGAATATAGCAAAACTCACGCTTCCAAATTGTTCAGATCGCACAAGATCCAGAATCAGCACCAATAATTCACACGTCTAAAACCTTTCCTTCTGGCACCACTGTTTCCAGCCACGTGTTCATCGGCCAAATGAGTGCTTAGAGTAACAAAGGTTCAGCTTTTCAAATTCTTGCCGAATTGCTGAATTTTACTTATGGGAGTTCATCGCTGTTTATACCTGTTATTGTCATGAGCCCAGCTAGCTGGACGTCATAAAATATGGGTTCTCTGATTATGGCTGTTAATCTGATCCAATATGGGAGTAACGGCTTAAAAAAAGAAGCATGAATGTCAGGGATATTAAGATTCTGAATGTCTGACTGAATGATAGGCCAATGGCAAAGGGTGCAAGTAAAGGGTGATTGATGACTGGATGCCGGCCTTTAAAGAGGGAGTTCATTACCAAATATTGTGTGTCCTTGTGCACCAGGACTTCGGGCTGTTCACTTTCCAACTTTTTCGCTCCCATCCCTGTCATATCTTAGCCAACTCCATACCTCAATGTGTGTTGATGTGCTGTCGAGGCATTGTCGACTCCAGGCACAGTTGAGACAATATCCATCCTACACTCTGTCAAGTCAAGACTGATGTTTCTGAATGAGTGACTCATCCTTTTTAGCTTTGTCCACTGCCGCCATTTGACGTTAACACAACACCGAATTGATTTTACAAATATGGAAAGACAAAAGCTACTCAGAAGGTTGGAGTCCTCGACCATTTGAGTGCAGTAGCGATTGACTAAATGATGGCTGGAAAGCAAGGATACAATGATAAGGGATTGAACTAATGCCAATGCAGTGTTTAATTCGTCAAAATTATAACGGTCTGAGATGAGAAAAATTTTCAGGATTATAATGAAATATATTGGCACTGAAAGGGTGGAAAGGCTTCTTTTTGCCTCTTGATTTGACTAGCATAATCATCTAAAAAAAGTTGATGGGTGGAATCTTATCCAGACTGAAATGAATGAACTATGCCTCACTCTTATCTACATTATCTTGCACAGACATTACTGTGTACTTTCACACTCTGAAACTGTCTCACTCCTTCGCAGTGTTCCAATGTCCTCATTGTCTTTTAGTGTCACTGTATTTTCAACAAACATAATACATGATATCATCTTCTCATCATTTATTGAGATTATAAATGTCGGTGTCTCAAGAAATGATCTCCACTTATACTTGAATGGCAACATGAAAATGACACATTTAGTCCTACTCTGATTTCTGTCATATTCCAGTTCTCACTTGAAGTCTGAATTCCCTATCACTGCAGAACTCATTGATAATTTAGACTCCGGCTCAAACATTTCCAACATTTGACAGTTATGCATCCTTTTGCGTGCAAATCCCTCCCTGGCCTCACGTCCCCATCTCACTTGAAACTGTTGCCTCTGAACATCAGTCAGATGTTTTAGGTTTCTTCTCTTTACATGTGCAGTACACTCCATGGAACAGAGAATAAATCTTGCCCTTGTGCTCCTGTACAGATCGTGTGTGTCACAAAATCAGTTCTAAAGCATGTGGAAGGCACTCTTGTCCTAGTCTGAAGATCTGTATTTATTGTAGCTTTTGGATCCGTTCAGAATGATTGTATAACAGAATTAAAATGAGAATTCCTACTGTCGTGAAACGGGCCTTCAGCCCAACAAGTTCATCCTGACACACCAAACAGCATCCCATCCAGACTCATTTCCCCCTGAAAAATTCACCTCACCTACACATGCTAAATTTCCAGTTTAGCATGGCCAATTAAGCTAATGTGCACACATTTGGTTTGTGGGAAAAGGACTCACTCAGACACAAGGAGAGTGGACAAACTCAACACCAGCATCTGCCCGAGGCTGGCATTAAACTGGGATCTCGTTTATTGCAACGCAGCAATGCTGACCACTACGCCACTGTAACATCATGCTACCCATGGTGAGTTATTTCCAGTGAATTATTCTACTTATTTCAATTAATTGTGGAAGATTTATTTGATTCAGAATCTGTATCCTGCAAGGTGAGGAATTCTATTGCGTTTTTGGGTTTGGCTATTGACAACCACATAAAGCCACACTGCAGGGAACCCCACTTCACTATACACTCTCTCTCCCAAACACACATTCTTACATCTCACACACAGGCACTCTCATATGCACACAATTACACATCCGACATTCCCTCCAACTCATGCACACTCTCACAGGCGTATAACGCATCACACTAACAAACACTTAACCAAGTCTTCACGCACACATATACACACACTCTCTATCACATGCACGCACACTCATATGCACACACTCACGCTGCCGCCACTGCCCCCGCAGACATATGAGTTTATGGGGTCAATTTATTTCTGTACGATCACATTTTAGTTTGCTCAAAAACTGCATGAATCAATGTAAGACTCCGTAAATTCCACTTTATAAATAGAACCAGACTAACTCAGCATTGGGACACAGACAGGCCTCACGACTTAATGCATTGTCTGAGCTGAGCTGACACCTATTTTTCGAAGAGCGACGTTGCTTGGCAATGTTATTTAATATACGTCCTGCGCTTTACATATCAAAAAACAGAAAGCAACACATCACATTCTAAAAGTTGAATGACTTGATATAATATTGATTAATGTATCATCACATCTTCATGACACTGTACATGTTTGGATATAAATTCTGTGTCTTATGGTTTTATTCTGCACAAGCACCTTTGAAAGGTGATGGGCTCCGAAACCTAATGTTTCCAATAAATCTGTTGGACTATAACCTGGTGTTGTGTGATTTTTCACTTTGTCTATTCCAGTCCAACACCAGCACGTCCAAATCATGGCTACCCAAACAAATAAACATTCATCCAAATAATTGACAATGTTTCAAATTATTAATCGATGCTGCCGATTGGCCAGAGTTATAGAAATTTCCGAAAAACATCCACCAATGTTGAAAAGCAAGGTTTGCATGCAGACAGATTTCTGGAATTTTTTGAAGGCTTTCCGAAGAGATCATCTACTACTCTAGTTGGCGCCAAGTCTCCCCAGTATAGAGGAGAACAAAGCTAGAGCAATGAACGCACCAGCTGAGCTTGCTGGATGTGTTGGAAAATCACCACCAGATGTGAAATTATCCTTTAGGCCCTTGGATAGAGATGAGGGAGGAGGTGTGGTTGCAAGTCTTAAACCTCTTCCATTGGCGGGGGAACGTGCAGGGAGTGGCTGCTGGGTTGTTGGTGGCTGCAGACTTAACGAGAGAGTCGCGGAGTGAATGGCCTACACAGAACGCAGAGAGGGGTGGGGAGGGAAATATACCTCTGGTGGTGGGGTCTGTTTGTACGTGTCATAAATGGCCGAGGATGTAGACAGAAATTTATATAGTGGAAGGGGAGGACACGGGGTTCGATCCTTGTTACGGTTGAAGGGGTGGGGTGCAAGGAGTTTTTGGGAAGTGGAGAAGATGCGCTTTAGAGCCTTATTGATCACGTGAGATACGAAATTGCGTTAGTTGAAATTGTTTGTTATCCCAGATGTCCTCCTGTTCCAGGGACCACAATTTCCCCGCCCACGTGATCAAGAACGTTTTCCAAAACATCTCCAGTACCTCGCGCACCCCCACACCTGAACTCCACACCCCCAAGCGCAAAATGGAGATAACTCAGCTGTTCCTCACCTTCCAGCCCACCAGCCTATCATTCTCCGCCGTTTCCACAAACTGTAGTCAGACTCCACCACCAAAGATGTATTTCCCTCCCCACCCTTTCAGAATTCCATAAGTGCTTCCCTCCGCGACTCACTTGTCAGGTCCACGCCCCCTACCACCCCACCAAACCTTACCTGACACCTCCCTTTGCACCATAAGATGTATAAAACCTGTTTTGGCACACAGCCCTTACTTCCGTCCAAGCTGCCAAAGGATCCATCCACACCTCACAGAGATTTTCTTGCAAATCTTGCAAATTATTACTGCATGCGTTGCTCTCAATGTGTTATCCACTACATCTGGGAGACTGCATGTCAACACGCAGAGTAATTCGGGGAACATATCTGAGTCACTCGCACCAGACAAAACTTTGGACAATCACTTCAACACAATCTAACATGCCTCAAGGACATGCAAGGGTTTTTTCAACCACCATACCCATCTCACTGTTAACTGGCGGAAGAAAGCCTCATCTCTGCCTCGGTAGACTCCAACCACGTGGCATTGAACTCGATTTCACAAGTTTACAATTCTCCCCTCCTCTCAACTCATCCTTGATCCAAGCCTCCAAATCGGCACCGTGCTCTTGCCCTGCAATGCATGTCCATCTTCCTTCCCACCTTCCTCTCCTCCCTCCCCACCGACCTATCATAATTACCTCCCACCTACATTTTCCTAACGCCCTCCCCATCTACCTCAACACCATCCTCACCCCTCTAGTTATCTCTCAAAAACCTTTCCCTTCTGCATTCCTGATGAAGGGCTGACGCTGCTTCTTGCATGCTGCCTGACCTGCTGAGCATTTCCAGCGCCACAAACTTCGACTCACACTATCCGGCAACTTCAGGCTAAATTTCTTCCAGGGAAGAGTGAAGTCTAGCACAGGGAAAATACTGAAGTCTGAACGTCAGAGTTCTTTGATAGACAGACGAGTCAATGCTTATTTCAAACAGACAGGAAACAGGGTTCAGCAATAATGAGATCAGCTGTGATCTGGGTGCACAGTAGCTCAGTGGCCAGTGCTGCAGCTTCACAATAATCATGACCTGAGGTTCGACTCTCGCCTAGCGTGCCGCCCTCTGTGGATTTTACACCTTCTCCACATTGTACTCAAAGTTTGCTCCACAATCCAAAAATAAACCAGTTACATGAATTGGCCAGGCCAAAATGCCTATAGTGTTCATGGATGTGTAGCTTAGGTGCATTAGTCAGGGGAAAAGATGTAGAATTTGCCTGGCTATCTCGCTCTTCAGAGGAGTCGGTGTTACTTGCAAGGCCGAAGGGCCTGTTGCCATAATGTAAAAATTCTACGGAACAGTACCACAGAGTCGACGTCCTATTAGGTGGCTGCTGCTCATAAGTCGTGCGTTTTAATCTTATTCAATCTTTGAAGCTGATACTGTGGCCGAGTAATAGACTATTCATCAACCTCCCATGGTTCCTACTGGGAAATAAAATCACTTCTTCTGAAATAATAAGCAGAAACAATATTATATATTCAATATTTGAGCATATTACACGATGGAGAATGAGAACTTTAACATCGCAAAGAGAACAACACTGGTTCTGTGTTTCAGCCAGAAGGCAATCAAATGTAGGGACAGATGTGTAGGTGCATGGGTTGAAAAGGTGAAACGAGTGGAGTGCCACAGAGGTTAGTGTAGGATCTTCGCTTAATTACCATTTTTCTCAATGATTTAGATGCACGTACTGAATTCATTGCAGCTCAAATCACTAACACACGTGTGGTCATTCAAACTATGTCAAGTGGAGTTACAGAGTCTTTGATGGGAATTAGGCAGGGGAAGTGAGTTAAAAAAAAACATTCGTCGGAAACAGTAATATTACATCGATTTACTAGAATGGCAGGAAGGATAAAACAACAGTAAACTATTGAAATGGGGGTCTATTTAAGAATAGGGTGCTACTGTACAAGATATGGTAATTACAAGAACGCATTTAATACCGATTATGGAGGAATGTTGCTGCTCAGTTCATCATAATGAAATAACAAAAACAGTATCTGGCATCTGCCAGCTATACACTTTCCGCTCCTGTACTATCAGCCTGATAGGAATAGGTCCAGTCAAGGATAGTAGTGGGAAGTTGCGTGTGGAGGCTGAAGAAATTGGGGAGACACTGAATGAATATCTTACGTCAGTATTCACTCAGGAACAGGACATTGTTGCCGATGTGAATATTGAGTCACAATTAATTAGAATGGACGGCATTGAGGTATGTAGGGAAGAGGTGTTGGAAATTCTGGAAAGGGTGAAATTGTTAAGTCCCCTGGGCCTGATGGCATTTATCCTAGGATTCTCTGGGAAGCAAGGGAGGAGATTGCAGAGACATTGGCCTTGATTTTTATGTCCTTGTTGTATACAGGCATAGTGCCAGAAGACTGGAGGATAGCAAATGTGGTTCCCTTGTTCAAGAAGGGGAGTAGGGATAACCCGAGTAACTATAGGCCGGTGAGTCTCACTTCAGTTGTGGACAAAGTCTTAGAGAGAATTGTAAGGGCTAGGATTTATGAACATCTGGATAGGGATAATGTGATCAAGGATAGTCAGCATGGTTTTGTGAAGGGCAGGTCGTGCCTCACAAACCTTATTGAATTCTTTGAAAA
>NC_057716.1:116163658-116167286 GCF_004010195.1 Chiloscyllium plagiosum
CAGGCTCTTTGGCCCTCGATGTTGCGCTGATCCAAGCCCACCTAACCTATACTAACCCACTATCCTCCATATACCTATCCAATGCCCTCTTAAATGCCCATAAAGAGAGAGAGTCCACCACTGCTGCTGGCCGGGCATTCCATGAACTTACGACTCGCTGATTGAAGAACCTACCCCTAACTTCAGTCCTATATCTACCCCTCCTTAATTTAAAGCTATGCCCCCTTGTAATACCCGGCTCCATACGCGGGAAAAGGTTCATACTGTCTACCCTATCTAACCCCCTAATCATCTTGTACACCTCAATCAAGTCACCCCTACACCTACTTTTCTCTAATGAACACAGCCCCAAGTGTCTCAGTCTTTCCTCATATGATCTTCCTTCCATACCAGGCAACATCCTGGTAAACCTTCTCTGCACCCGTTCCAATGCCTCCACATCCTTCTTATAGTATGGCGACCAAAACTGCACACAATATTCCAGATGCGGCCGCACCAGAGTTTTATACAACTGCATCATGACCTCAGGACTCCGGAACTCAATTCCTCTACCAATAAAAGCCAGTACGCCATATGCCTTCCTCACCGCACTATTTACCTGGGTTGACCATGAAAACCTTTTTCCACGTATGGAGTCAGCTATTACGAGGGGGCATAGCTTTAAATTAAGGGCTGGTAGGTACAGGACAAATGTTAGGGGTAGATTCTTTACTCAGCGAATCGTGAGTTCATGGAATGACCTGCCAGTAGCAGTTGTGGACTCTCCCACTTTATGGGCATTTAGACAGGCATTGGATAGGCATATGGAGGATAATGGGCTCGTGTAGGTTAGGTGGGCTTGGATCGTCGCAACATCGAGGGCCAAAGGGCCTGTACTTTGCTGTATTTTTTCTATGTTCTATGTTCCATGATCCACAAGATTATAAATTATTTCAAATGATGCTGCATCGGGTCAGTTCGTTCCATGTTTGAAAGTATATCTCAGAGCCGTTATTCTGTACTCAAGGTTAGGAGCTGCCCTCTTTCAACAAGAATATTTCAGTCACTGATTGAAATGTGAATCCACTCACACATTGAATATGTGCTTTCCTGTCGAGGTCAGCATTTATTCCTAGCACTAATATTCCAGGATACGGAGTCACACGAAGGACCAAATGAAGAGAACCTACTGGCTTTCCTGAGGGAAGGGGTATCAGTGAGCAAGATGGGCTTGCTACAATGGAGGCATCACTCACCTCAATCTCTTTTTCCCTCTCCATCTAGATCCATCTCTGACCGCACTCGAGCATTACCGCTACAGCAGCCAACAAGGAAGGCAAATTCAATTTCGCAGTTGTTCCCAAAGTAATAGAGATAAGAGTGGGATTATAATTGAGATTGAGGGTTATGATTGTATTTGAGGCTGTTCAGAGGAAGTGTACGAGGTAACTCCAGCGATGAAGCTGTTGTTTAATTTCCCCTTAAATCAATTTCGACAACTTATTAAATGTTCTGAATGGGTGTGCACACTTGTCACACAGTTCTGAAACAGTCAGTTCAATAAGAAGACAAGGTGATACCAATATAATTAGTTTCTTCTTTGTTATGAATCATGTTACAATACCTTCCAAATAGAGGCACACGATGTCTAATCCTAGTTGATATCTTAAGCCTACAATCCTTCCAGACAGAATCTTGTAGATTTACCCAGTCTCTTTCTCGCTATCTCTGGCGCTGCCTCTGAGTCTGCAAAGCTGCGTTCTGTCCATTCAGCGCATAGAGTCGACAATGACATTCTGAAGCGAATTCAAACCAAGACTCACCCCATCAACTATATTACGCTGTAACCCTGCATTTACCATAGCTAATCCACCCAATCAGCACGTCCCTGGACACTATGACCAAATTATCATGGACAATCCATCAATCCTGCACATCTTTGGACTGTAGGAGGAAATCAGAGCCTGCGGAGAAACCCACACAGACACGGGGAGAATGCGCAAACACTGCACAGGCAGTCGCTCAATGAATCAAACCGAGTTCCCCAACACAGTTAATGAGCAAGTGTATGAGAGATGGAGTACAGTGTTTGGAAATGTTAGTTCATCCATGTTGCTAAGAATAGCAGCAAAAATACACTCTTATTTAACTGGAGAAAGATTCAGCATGCTGATGCGCAGAGGAACCTGGGTGCCCTTGTATGCGTGTGTCTGTGCATGTGTATGAGAGAAAAAAAGACAATGTACATCTCTAAGTGTGTTTGTACGCAAGTG
The DNA here is from genome assembly GCF_004010195.1 of Chiloscyllium plagiosum. Lineage (NCBI taxonomy): Eukaryota > Metazoa > Chordata > Chondrichthyes > Orectolobiformes > Hemiscylliidae > Chiloscyllium > Chiloscyllium plagiosum. The sequence continues at coordinate 116,165,911 of NC_057716.1, forward strand.
CGTGTGTGTGTGTGTCTATATGTACGTGTGTCAGACAGACATTGTATATCTGAGCATGTGTCTGTGCATGCTTGCTCATGTTAGGGTGTGTCTATGTATGGTGCAGACAGAAAGACAGTGTACATCTGTTTGTGTAAGTCTGCACACATGTAACTGTGTATGAGAAAGACACTGCGTATCTGTGCGTGCGTGTGTGTATGTGCATGTGTTTGTTTGTTTGAATGTTAGTGTTATGAAGATGTGTGTGAAAAATACCCTTTCAACAGAGTTAAAAGCGAACATTGACAGTACGAAGTGTTCTCAATGTTACTGGAGTAGCTGGGTCCCTGGAAACGACAAAAATGAGATTCAAGTGAGGCCAATAAGTTAAATTATACCCCAAAAAATACCAAATTCTAATTCAGTTTGAGTTGTGTATATGGACTAACTTAAAAGCCGATGACTCAATCGGATGCTGTGGGGTATATGACCGGGTTAAAAAGAAAAACCTGAACATTGGGAGGGGAACTGCCCAGCCACCGTCATGTAAAAGACTGCTTGAAAAATAGTTCGCTTAAAAATACCTTTATCGACCAGGAACCTAAGAAGCAGCATTGCTAAGAACAAGAAAAGAAGGCAGAGGAAACTCCAAATAGAAGAACTCAAAGCTACCTGGTTTTGACATAGAAGTTTTGTTTCGTAAAACTTAATTGTAGTTTTCTCAGAATGGTATTATCGAAGGGAAAGTAAGAGATAGGTTAGAGTAAGGACTTATAAATGATTGTGAGTTAGTTAGTTATTCTCTGTTATCATTTAAGAAATAAAGTTGAAAATTTTATTTTAAATAGTTCGTGACCAATCGGCTTTTCTCAGATTACCGCATGGGATATATCGTTTTTTTCCATTGCTGGTTTTGTATTAAGCAGGTGGGTTACTCCGTGGTGTAAGAGCTTTGGGAACTCACGTCCATGATGTGAACTGGTTACGTCAGATTTGATTAGATTTGGGAGTCGGAAAAATCGGAGCAGATTTAAACAATTGCATGCTGGGGTCCTTAATCTTCAAATAAAATGTATGGGAGAAAGTTTGTTTAGTTTCGGTGACTTGTGGTTGATTAAATTAGAATTGCTAAAAATATGTTCTGCGATTTGAAGATGAATCTCAAATTTGCCATGAAACTTTAGAAGGAAAGAAAACGGCCATAATTTTTAGAATCAGCAAATAAGTTAGATTTGCATGTAAACAAGGACAAAAGTAAAGTTGAAATTGCAAAGCGGTAACCCAAACACTTAAGTGTGTCAGACAAACAGACGAGTGCAGCCGAGGTAGAAAAACTTAAATTTCAGTGGAGGAAAATCGTGTTAGAGCATAAACAAAGAGAGGAATGGTGGGTTGGG
>NC_057716.1:116167851-116171349 GCF_004010195.1 Chiloscyllium plagiosum
TGGCTGCTGTATTTACACTGTGTCTGGCGTTGGCTTTTGTGTCTTGAGAGTTTTTCTTAGCCAATGTACTCTGAATTCATTGCTTTTTGGCGAAATTAGCCATTGTAGTAAGAGGCTGTTGCATTTATTCCTTTTTGAACGCAAAAAAACTTCTGTAAATGAATTACAAATCCATACGCAAAGGTTGGTCATGTTTGCTGTTGGAGTAGTCAGCTGTTTGTTCGAAAGCTTTTCTGTACATTTATCAATCCTGTCATCACACATCTGATAAATGATGTCATAGAATTGCAGACATTATCACAGAATTCCGACAGCGTGGAAGCAGGCCAATCAGCGCATACAGTCGACAATGACATTCTGAAGCGAATTCAAACCAAGACTCACCCCATCTACTATATTACGCTGTAACCCTGCATTTAGCATAGCTAATCCACCCAATCAGCACGTCCCTGGACACGATGACCAAATTATCATGGACAATCCATCAATCCTGCACATCTTTGGACTGTAGGAGGAAATCAGAGCCTGCGGAGAACCCCACACAGACACGGGGAGAATGCGCAAACACTGCACAGGCAGTCGCTCAATGAATCAAACCGAGTTCCCCAACACAGTTAATGAGCAAGTGTATGAGAGATGGAGTACAGTGTTTGGAAATGTTAGTTCATCCATGTTGCTAAGAATAGCAGCAAAAATACACTCTTATTTAACTGGAGAAAGAGTCAGCATGCTGATGTGCAGAGGAACCTGGGTGCCCTTGTGTGCGTGTGTCTGTGCATGTGTATGAGAGAAAAAAAGACAATGTAAATCTCTAAGTGTGTTTGTACGCAAGTGCGTGTGTGTGTGTGTCTATATGTACGTGTGTCAGACAGACATTGTATATCTGAGCATGTGTCTGTGCATGCTTGCTCATGTTAGGGTGTGTCTATGTATGGTGCAGACAGAAAGACAGTGTACATCTGTTTGTGTAAGTCTGCACACATGTAACTGTGTATGAGAAAGACACTGCGTATCTGTGCGTGCGTGTGTGTATGTGCATGTGTTTGTTTGTTTGAATGTTAGTGTTATGAAGATGTGTGTGAAAAATACCCTTTCAACAGAGTTAAAAGCGAACATTGACAGTACGAAGTGTTCTCAATGTTACTGGAGTAGCTGGGTCCCTGGAAACGACAAAAATGAGATTCAAGTGAGGCCAATAAGTTAAATTATACCCCGAAAAATACCAAATTCTAATTCAGTTTGAGTTGTGTATATGGACTAACTTAAAAGCCGATGACTCAATCGGATGCTGTGGGGTATATGACCGGGTTAAAAAGAAAAACCTGAACATTGGGAGGGGAACTGCCCAGCCACCGTCATGTAAAAGACTGCTTGAAAAATAGTTCGCTTAAAAATACCTTTATCGACCAGGAACCTAAGAAGCAGCATTGCTAAGAACAAGAAAAGAAGGCAGAGGAAACTCCAAATAGAAGAACTCAAAGCTACCTGGTTTTGACATAGAAGTTTTGTTTTGTAAAACTTAATTGTAGTTTTCTCAGAATGGTATTATCGAAGGGAAAGTAAGAGATAGGTTAGAGTAAGGACTTATAAATGATTGTGAGTTAGTTAGTTATTCTCTGTTATCATTTAAGAAATAAAGTTGAAAATTTTATTTTAAATAGTTCGTGACCAATCGGCTTTTCTCAGATTACCGCATGGGATATATCTTTTTTTCCATTGCTGGTTTCGTATTAAGCAGGTGGGTTACTCCGTGGTGTAAGAGCTTTGGGAACTCACGTCCATGATGTGAACTGGTTACGTCAGATTTGATTAGATTTGGGAGTCGGAAAAATCGGAGCAGATTTAAACAATTGCATGCTGGGGTCCTTAATCTTCAAATAAAATGTATGGGAGAAAGTTTGTTTAGTTTCGGTGACTTGTGGTTGATTAAATTAGAATTGCTAAAAATATGTTCTGCGATTTGAAGATGAATCTCAAATTTGCCATGAAACTTTAGAAGGAAAGAAAACGGCCATAATTTTTAGAATCAGCAAAAAAGAAAGAGGTAAAAAGTTGTTAGCTGTGCATTAAGAGAGACGATTTGAACTTGAGAAGTTGCGACTTTGACAGCAAAGTAAAGTTAACAGGATGAAGATTAAAAGAGAAGGCCCTGATATAATGAAGTATGTCAAAACGCTGCCACACTTCGATGAGAAAGATGTTGAAGCCTTCATTGTTCCATTTGAAAATTTGGCTAGGAAGATAGAGTTGTCCGAGGATTTATGGGCGATGCTAGTTCAGACAAAACTGAAAGGCATAGCTAGTGAGCCACTTTTCGCATTGTCAGTTGCGGTTGCAAGCGGTTATGAAGAGGGTAGTCAAGGTGTATTAAGTGCTTATGAATTGGTACCGGAAACAAAGAATAGCAGTTGAGAAAGAAAAAGAAGTAACCAGCTCAGACGTATGCTGAGTTCAAAAGAATTAAACATATTTAATTTGATCAATGAGTGCGTGCTTTGTAAACAGGGAAATCTTTTGAGGCTCTAAGAGAAATTATTCTTCTGGACGAATTTAAAAACTCACTTTCAGCGTGGGTAAGATTCACATGGAGAAACAGAAAGTTCAGCGAGTGAGAAGGGTAGCAGAATTAGCTGGTGAGTATATGTTGGCGCATAAGACAAGCTTCCGGGCAAAATGTTGTCATATGAGGGATAGACGTTGGGAGAAGGGCAGTTTCAACACTATGAAGTCAAGAGTCGAGAGCATTGATCAGATGTTAGCATAAAATGACAAAAAGCCGAAATGTATGGACAGGCGGTGAAAGGCCTCAGGTGTTTACACATAAAGTGTGTTTTGAGAAGATTTGCAGCTCAGGTTGAGCTTTTGGTGTTGGTTTGCTCGCTGAGCTGAAAGTTCATTTCCAGACATTTCGTTACCTTTCTATCATATCTTCAGGTGGACCTCAGGCGAAGCAATACTGAAAATTCCTGCCTTCTATTTATGCGTTTGGTTTCTTTGGGTTGGTGATGTCATTTCCTTTCGTGGTGTTATTTCCTGCTTTCACATAAAATTACAGTGCCGCTGATTTCAGAAGGTCGTTAAAGAAAGTACCCTTTGGAAAAGATGTGCTCACGGTAGCAAAGGCAGTGCCCATTAGTTTTGGTAGTAAAAGAGACTCCAAGAATAGCCAAGGGGCTGAAGGAGAGTGCCACAGTCTAGGGAGGGGCTTTGGATTTAGTCCCTGATTTCTAAAAGAATTCGTACTTGTGTGAAACGTTTGCTCAGAAAGAACAGTGGAAGAATGGCAAGTTATAATTTTGAGAGATACAAAATCTAACCAGTCGCTGATAATAAGTGATGAACGAATATGCACACTTTTTCAACTGTTATCTGAGTGCCTGGTAATTGGTGGGATAAATGGAAAGAAATTTAGCAGTTCCTTATGTAAGCTCAGATTGGAGTGCCAGCTCAATACTGGAGAAGTTCCAGTGGGAGTGATTGAGACAGTGTCAGTTCCAA
>NC_057716.1:116171849-116183234 GCF_004010195.1 Chiloscyllium plagiosum
CCACCTTGGAAACTGCCAAATCATTCCCAAGTACAAACAGAATTTCTTGAACTGACATTCTGTCAATCACTCCAACTGCAACTGCCCCAGTCTTGAGTTGGCACTCCAACCTGATCTTATATAAGAAAACACTGAATGTCTGTCCATCTATCCAAATAATTACCACACGTTCGTGTGTCGGATCAGAAAGAGCATATATTCGATCATCCCTTAGTATCAGCGACTGTTTTGATCCTGTATCTGTCAAAATTGTATGTTCCAGTCCTTCTCCAATTATTCTGTCTGATTTATCTTTACCCAGATATTAGAATTCTTTGTAGAGACGGGTACTAATTTCATACTTAGCCGCTGCCTCAACTTTGCACTCTCCTGCATTTTCTCGGCTCCTTTTGTGGTTTCCTTTACTACCGACACTCATGCCACTGGTTTAGCTTCTTTCAGCACATCTTATTGCACAGCTCCTTTTTTTCAAAGAACAGCAGAGTGCCTTTACGTGTCCCACCTGCTGGCAGTGAAAACATATTTTCTCAGAGCCATTCTGAAACCACTAGTAATATAACTTTCTGTTTCTCAGTCCATTACATTGAAAAAACCTGAGGGGTTTCACCTCTTTTCCACCCTCTTGAGCTTCTTTTTTTAATTTTGGCAAACACTTGTCAGTGTTCTCTACTCTTGGTTTGGAAGTGTAGGATATCCCCTTCTCACACCTCCCATCACTGACAGGACGATTTTTTGGCCGGAAGCTTGTCTTTTGATTAAAATGTGTATTCATCTGCTACTTGTATTGCCCGTCTCAATTCCTAAACTTGCTGTTCCTTCACGTGAGTTCTTACGATCTCTGGAAGTGAGATTTTAATATCATCCAACAGGATAATCCCTCTTGTAGCCTCAAATGCTTAGCTACCTTTGAAGCACGCACCTTCTATCAAAATATCTCTGTTTAAGTCTTTCGAAATCAACATAATCTCACCTGGTTCCTTCTTTGTGTTCCTGAACCGCTGTTTGTGCCCTTATGGCAATATTCATAAGCACTTAAAATATCCTGTTTGATCTCTTCATAACCTGTTGACCCCTCAGCAGAGAGCGCAGCAAAGATAATGTGTTCGGTCTACCAGTTTCGACTGAACTAGCATTACACATTTAACATCGGACCACTCCATCTACCTGGCATTTTATAAAAATGAAATTACGACGGCTTAAACATCTTTATCAACAAAATGAGACAGAGGTTTGACGTATTTGAAGATGTCACGACCTTCTCTTTTAATCTCTATCCTGTTACCTTAACTTTACTGAAAAGTTGCACTTGCTCATTTTCAAATTCTCTCTGCTTTTGACTCCCTTCTTCTCTCTCTGTTTGCCCAGCTAAGGACCTTCACTCTTTCTTCCCTTCCCCCATAACTCTTCACACCCTTTCTTCTCTCTCCTTGTATTTGTGTGTGTCTCTCTCTCTTCTCTCTCTTTTTCTCTTTTATTTCCCCCTCCCCAGTATATCTTCTAACTACATTTTCCTCAACTGTAATTTAAACTTTTCTGTTCCGACTGCACTTGTCTGTTTCTCTGATACGCCTATGTGTTCGAGTAATTCCCATATAATTTCAGATTTTGTTTTCTCCTTTGTTAAAATCAAATCGGACTTCTTTGGTAATTCTCGAAGTTTGGCTATTTTCTTTGCTCCTAAAAATTCTTGGCAAATTTGAGAATTATCTTTAAACCCCATAACCTCTTCAGGAACTTTAAGAACCACTAAAATCATTTTTAAGTCAATCAACCACAAGTCACCGAACTTAAACAACTTGTCTCAACTATGTTTAATTTAAAGATCTGGGATACTATCTTGCAGGTTTTAAGAGCTACTGGGCATTTTCATCACCGACATCTATTCAAATCTGTACAAATCTCAGACTGGATCTGTCGAAATGTGTTCAAATCACGAATCCGAGATGAAAACTGTCCAAGACCCGGATGACGCAGCATGCACAGACAAGATCCACACCGTGCTGTAATCTGTTGAAGTTCGAGAGGCAGCGATCTAACCCAAATATTCATGATTAAAGTAAAAATTATCAACGATTTTTTAAAAAATCCAACAAATACAATTAATTAACAATTATTTACAATTCATTTCGCCAAACCTATCATTTACTTTACCCTCTACATTACTGATCAGATATTTTTTTAAAGCCAATTCGAATTTATAAAAGGTATAAACACGGTTAAAAACCAGTCAGCTTCCCGAGTTTCCTGTATATTTCTTCTTCGTCTTCTTTTCATTTTCATATGGACTCTGTTTGACAGGTCGTTGATAGATAAATGTACCTTTGAGGGAGCAGATATTTCTGAAAGCAGTCTCTCCCATCTTGTTGGTACTTGGCAGTACTTTACCGCTCTGGCTAACTGTTCAACATGTCCGATGTTTATGTCACAAAACATTGGATCGGTTAATTGGTTTATTATTGTCAAAATAATGAATTCAAACTTGATTGGAGGTTGGTATATTCGGGCAAAATTTAAACCGATTGGCTGAATTTGTTTTTGTCTCAGAGCAAGAACCTAGCTGTTTGAACAAATTTTACATTTTATGTTTTCCAGTAATGTGTTCTCCTCTGAGTCCTTGCTAGCCTATCAAAGCTCTTAAAGGTACAGTTTCACAAGCACCTTCAGAACACAATGGAGGAAACCAAAGATGGTCATGTTTGAATGGGGGTGGGAGGCGCAACAAAAATGAGCGGTAACTGGGAGGGCGGGTCGACCCTTGCCAGCTCGGCTGAGTTGTTTTTCGAACCGTTGTCTAAGTGTATGTTTGGTCTTCCCAACGCAGAAAAGATCACATCAGACTGACATGATGCAATAAACTACTTTCAAAGAGAGGTAGGTAAACCTCGGTCTTACCTGGAATGACTGTTTGGAGCTCTGGATGGAGGTGAGAAGTGGTGTACCTGTCGGTTTTGCATCTTTTCTAGTTGAGGGGAGGGGTACCTTGGGATTCAAGCATGTTGGCGGGGAGGGCGGCGTGAACCAAGAAGTGGCTAAAGGGTCCGTTCCTTGAGGAAGGCAGAGAGGGATTGAAACTCGATGATGTTCTTGGTGGTGTTGCCCAGTTGGATTTGGTGGAAACGTTTCAGGATGATCTGGTGGCTGTGGAGTCTGGCGGGGTGGACAACACCGTATATTCTGCCTGGGCAACCTACAGCCCAGAGGTTCCAACATTAAGTACTCAAAATTCATATAACCTACCTTCACATTCCCCGCCTCCCTTTCCCACACATACCTCTTTCTTCAATTCTATTGATCGACTCGTCCTTCCAGAAACCAACCAGATATCCCTCTACCTGTGTTAACCGATCCCGACTTCCCGTTTTAGCTCTCTGCTCTTCCACAATAAGTATCCCTTCAGCCTTTATCTAAAGCCTTTTAAGCTGACTTCCCTTTTTACGCTTCAATTTCTGAAGTTCAAATTCTCTCTCGTTCTTTCTCTTCGTTGTTTTCCTCTCTCTTCCGATTTTAATCATAACTCAAGCTGTTTCATTTCTGCTGCCCTTTATACCTCTCTCTCTTCTAACTCAGCCTGTTTCATTTGCATTTGAATTATTGCCACCTGTCCAGATCCTGATGGCGTTTCCAGCAAACCTAAATGCCAAGCTACTTCTGAAATTATTTCATCTACCCTCAAGGTAAGAGGTAAAATCAACCACGGCTTGTCTATTAATTTTCATAGCTTGGTGTTGTTAGCCTTTTGTAAAACCGACCGGTACACCACTTCTGACCTCAATCCAGAGCCCCAAACAGTCATTCCAGGTGAGACAGAGGTTTACCTGCCTCTCTTCCAAAGGTCACTTCTTCCACGTCCAGAAACTCCAAAAAGTACAAGTCATTGCTCTCCGCGCGCTGTTGAAATGAACCAAATCAACACCAAAATATTTTTTAAAAACTCGAACATCTCGCACTCGCTGTTTCAACACTGGGCGGCTTCTCAATCTTTTTCGACCAGAACTGACCCCTCAAAACATTTTTAACCAGGTAGCCCAGGCCGTAACATTATTATTTGTCTTCAGCTCGGTGCATATTGGACATTCCCAGAGTACATTAGCTGGTTCTAAGTACATTAGAACAAACAGTAAATAAAATGACACAGGAATCTTAATGCTCGAAATCAGAAAGGCAGAAGCACAGAGGGAAGACTTCCAGTTTCCCCGTGCCTTTTATTGAACTCACACTCGTACTGAATTGAATTGCACAGCTGGAGAGTTGGCCTTGCCACGTTGTCGATATCAGCTTTGCAAAGAACGATTCAACCTTCTGACCTGAAACTCTATCTTTTCGCTAAACAGCAAGGCCCCAATGAAGAATTCGAATTTCAAACACAATGGGCTATGGACAATTACCCCTTTTTGAAAAGAAAAACTCAAGGACAAAGTCACCTACAGGTTCTGCTTCAGGAAACACGCTTGAAAGTTTTAAAATAAAAATGCACTCTGACAGTGGTGTTAACAGCTCCTCCATCTCAGGTTTATTCTGGTTTGGTTTGGTTTGGTTTGGTTTTCACAAACCGTCAGTTGTTTTTTTTGCGCCTGCCAAACAAAGGAAAAAAATACATTGGAGAATTTGCTCCAAGCTGAATCTCTGTGACATCTCTCTCCTCTAAGACCCAATGTTTGATTTTGCCTTTTTTCTAAGGTATGTTAATGGGGAATGTTGCAGAAGTTTCGGACAACATCATTAATTTGTGATCTTCAGTTCGGTCTTCGAACACCTTAAGTTATTCCACATACTGTTCTCTTTTCTTTGTCTTCGATTCGAATCAATTGTGTTTTGTTAAAATCTAAGTGGTTGGGCCAGCTGCATCGCTCGTGAAATATCCACTGACGCTTGCTTCGAAGAACGAGCACATTTAGGATCTCGGGTCACTCTAGAAATGTTTTGAGGAAGTCTGGCCTGGCCAATAATGCAATGATTAAGTGAGGTCTTGTTTTTCCACGTGTAGGGGATGCCAAAATTAGAGGGCCTTGCTGTACGTTGCTCTGGGAAATCTTTAAGGGGACCTTCGGGACAACACTTAGACGTAGATTTTTGTCCATCCATGGAATGACCTGCCAGAGGAAGTAGTGGAGTCAGGCTGAATTATATATTTTAAACGGCAACAGGATAAGTCCATGACTCGGAAAGGTCCTGGGCCTCCGTCACTTCCGCTTTCTCACCACTCGACGCCTGAAGGAAGAACGCCTCATCTTCCGCCTCGGAACACTTCCACCCCAGGGCATCAATGTGGACGTCACCATTTTCCTCGTTTTCCATTCCCGCACCTCACCCCAGTTCCAAACTTCCAGCTCAGCACTAACTGTCCCCATGACTTGTCCTACCTGTCTATCTTCCTTTTCACCTATCCACTCCACCCTCCTCTATAAATTATCACCTTCATCCCACCCCCATTCACCCATTGTACTCTTTGCTACCTTCCCCCACCATCCTCCCTGTCCTACCTTCAGCCCCAACTCCACAAACCTATTATACTCTATGCTACTTTCTCCCCACCTCCACCCTCCTCTCATTTATCTCTCCACCCTTCAGGCACACTGTCTGTATTCCTGATCAATATATTTCCCTGATCTTAGGATACTGCTTGAACTGCTGTGTTTTTCTGTCACCACTCCCATCCATGAATAGGAAGATTTGAGAGACTTTGAGGCAGGGAAATGTGGGTCGATTAATTTAGGACATCTAATCAACAAGAACGAGGTCGCCTAAGGAATATTTTATATGTTTAAATCTCTTTGTCTGTGACGATATCACACTCTAAGATTAAAGACGGAGAATGCTCACTGCACGTGCAACTGATAGCATGTAATAGCAATGGATGGTTATAATCTTTAGAACATGGAACAGAACTGCACATGGAACTTCAGCCCGCGATGATGTGCCGACCATTGATCCTCATGTAAGGTAAACCTAATGTATGTACACTCAAATTTCTGTGATCATATGCATTTCCAGCAGTCCCTTAAATATCCCCAATGACCTCGCTTCAGCAACTGCTGCTGGCAACACATTCCATCCTCTCACAACTCTCAGCTAAAGAATCCTCCTCGGACATCTGCTCTATACTTTCCACCAAACAGCTTAAAACGATGACCCCTCGTGTTAACAATTTGTGCCCTGGGAAAAGTTATCTGGCTATCAATTCGATCTATGCCTCTCATTATCTTGAACACCTCAACTAGGTCCTCTCCCTTCTTTTTTTTCCAGTGAAAAACGTCCGAGCTCAGTTAACTTCTATTCGTAAGATAGGCCCTCCATTCCTGGCAGCATCCTGGTAAACGTCCTCTGTATCGTCTCCAAAGCATCCACATCTTTCCTTTAATAGGGCGACCAGAACTGGACACAGTATTCCAAGTGTGGTCTGACCAAAGTTTTATAGTGCTGCAACAAGATCTCACAGGTCTTAAACTCAATCCCGCTGGGAATGAAAACCAAAACACCATGTGCTTTCTTAACAACCCTGTCCACTTGGGTGGCAATTTTAAGGGATCTATGCACCTGCACACCAAGGTCCCGCTGTTCCTCCATACTCCCAACAATCCTGTCTTTTATCCTGTATTCAACTTTCAAGTTCGACCGACCAAAATGCATGACTTCCCATTTATCCAGGTTGAACTCCATATGCCACGTCTCAGCCCATCTCTGCATCTTGTCAATGTCATGCTGCAGCCTACAACAGTCCTCTATACTGTCAACGACACCTCCAACCTTTGTGTTGTCTACAAACATGCTAAACCATCCTTCAATCTCCTCATCTAAGTCATTAATAAAAACTTCAAAGAGTAGAGAGCAAAGAATAGAGCCCTGTGGAACACCACTCACCACTGACTTCTGGGCAGAATACTTTCCTTCCACTACCACTCGCTGTCTTCTGTCGACCAGCCAATTCTGTATCTAGACAGCTACATTTCTCTGTATCCCATTCATTCTGACCTTCTGTTCGAGCCTACCATGGGGAAGCTTATCAAATGCCTTGCTGAAGTCCATATACACCGCTCGATCCTCATCAACCTGTCTAGTAACATCCTCAAAGTACTCAATAAATATTGTGAGGCATGACCCGCCCCTCACAAAGCCGTGCTGATTGCATTTAATCAAGCCATGCTCTTCCTGATGGTCATAAATCCTACACATCAATCCTTTCTAACACCTTTCAGACGACAGACGTGAGACTGGCTGGTATGTAATTGCCGGGGATTTATCTATTTCCTTTCTTGAAGAGAGGAATTACATTTGCCTCCCTCCAGTCCTCAGGTACGACTCCGGTTGAGAGTGAGGATGCAAAGATCTTCGAAAGCGGCGAAGCAATCACATTTCTCGCTTCCCAAAGCAGCCGAGGACAATTCTGGTCAGGCCCTGCAAACTTGTCAATCTTAATGATTGTCAACATTTTCAGCACATCAGCTTCCTCAATCTCTATCCTTCCAGCATGCTAACCTGCTCCTCAATGTCTTCATTCACTACAAGGTCCTTTTCTTCAGTAAAGACAGAAGCAAAAAATTCATTTAAGGCTTCCCCTACCTCCTCAGACTCGATACACAAGTTTCCTATGCTATCCCTGATCGGCCCTACTCTTTCTTTGATCATTCATTTATTTATCACATACGCGTAAAATGCCTTTTGATTCTCCCTAATCCTTCCTGCCAAGTCCTTTTCCTGCTCCCTCCTGGCTCTCCCCAGAGCATTTTTGCGCTCCTTCCTCGCCTGGCTGTCATCCTCGAGAGCTGAGTTTGCTTCATCCACCTTAAGAAAACTGCCTTCTTTCTTTTGACGAGAAACTCCTCCGCTCTCGTCATCCAAGGTTCCTTTATCTTACCCCTTCTTGCGTATCTCAGAGGAACACATTTATGCATCACTCGCAACAGTTGTTCCTTAAACAGTATCCACATGTCTATAGTGCCCTTTCCATGGAACAATTGCTCCCAGTCCATGCTTCCCAACATCGAAGGAGTTTCCAATCAATAATTGGAAAGTTCAAGTCATCCATTACAACAAGCCTAGTACATTCACATTTTAACAAAATCTGCCGACCTCTGCTTTCTTCAATCTCCCTGCTGCTATTGGGGGCCTGTAGTAAACCCTTAACGAGGTGACTTGCCCCTTACTGTTCCTAATGTCCACACATACTGACTCAGTAGGCAAACCCTCCTCGATAATTGTAACTTCTGTAGCTGTGATACCCCTCTCTGATTAGCAGTCCCACACCCCTCCTCTTTTCCCCCTCCCTATTCTTTTTAAATGTTCAAAACCCTGGAACATCCAGGAACCATTCCTGCCCCTGAGAAACCCACGTCTCTGTTATGGCCACAACAGCATAGCACCAGGTACTGATCAATGCTCTAAGCTAATCACTTTTATTCCTGATACTCCTTACTTTAAAGCAAACACACTCTAACTGATCCCTTGGTTCTTTCCCAAGAAATTCCTTCCCACTGGATGCGCTACCTCTTGCTATTGCATCATCTCCATGAACTCTCACCACCGGTATATGGCTCAGGTCCCCACCACCCTTCCATACTAGTTTAACCCTCCTGAACGACTCAAGCAAACCTTCCATCCAGGACGTTGGTCCCCTTCCAGTTCAGTTGCAACCCGTTCTTCACATACAGATCCCACCTTCCCCAGAAGGCAACCCAATTATCTACATACCTGAAGCCCTCACTCCTACACCAGCTGCGCAGCCACGTGTTAAGTCGCGCCCGCTCTCTGTTCCTCGCCTCTCTATCTCGTGGCACCGGTAATAAACCCTGAAATCAGGGTTTTTACATCCGCAATCCTTTTCCTGGCCATTTCATTGGTGGCAATATGAAACACGATTTCTGGCAGTTCGCCCTTCCCTTTCAGAATCTTCTCCACCCGATCGGAGACGTCCCAGACCCTGGCACCAGGGAGGCAACAACCTTCCGAGAATCCCGATCCTGACCACTAAACCTCCTGTCAATTCTCCTAACAATCACATCTCCTACCACTAGCGCTTTTCTATTCTGCCCCCTTCCGTTCTAGGCCACAGTGTCAGGCTTAGTGCCAGAGAACTGACCACTATGGCTTTCCTCTGGGAGGTCATCCTCCCCAACAGTATCCGAAACGATTTACTTATTGCTGAGGGGCATGTGCACAGGGGATCTCTGCACTGACTGTCTGTCCTCTTTCCTCCCCCTGACTGTAACCCATCTATCCTTATCCTGAGCCTCAGGAGTGACCAACTGCCGGTAACTCCTCTCAATTGCCCGTTTAGCCTCCCGAATCATCCGCAGTTCATCCAGCTCCAGCTCCAATTCCCTAACATGGTTTTGAAGGATCTGGAGTTGGTTGCACTTCCTGCAGATGTAGCCATCGGAGACATGTGGCATATCTCTCACCTACCACATGCTGCGCGAGGAGCAAGCAACTGCCCTAGCATGCATACCACACTTATCTGAACGCCCACACAATACTAAACAAGAAAGCTTAATTCAATTGTTATAAAATCAAGCAATATACTTATATTCAATGAAGGAAGTTTAGAAATGAACCGTACCTAATTAACTTGGTTAGAGGAGGAGGGAGCGTGAGAGACACTACAGTTGTAGTGCCACGGGTTTAGCCGCCTTGCGAATACATATGGTCTCTTAATTTCCTTCCCGTCAGGTCCTCTGGTCCGCGTCAGTTCCGCCGCTGCTCCAGCTCCTACTGTGAAGGAAAAAAACCAAGGGCCATACCGGTAAGTAATTGTAAAAATCTCCCTTACCTCAGCTGTAGTCTTCCTGGTTTGCCTGACCTCCGCTGCTGCTCCCAGTCAAAACCTTCACTGGCGTCAAAGGGTAAGTATTATATTCACTCCGGCAGCATCTCTGATCCACGTCACTTCGGCCGCTGCTCCCGCTCCTACTGTGGAGGTAAAACACCACTGGCCAATACCGATAAGTAATTTTAAAAATCACCCTTACCTTACCTTTAGCCTTCCTGGTTTGCCTTACCTCCGCTGCTGCTCCCACTCACATTGGATCTGCAAAGTTGGCTAAATTTCATTCTATAAGATGTGAATGCACGTATGGAGCAGCTTTCATGAAGTTCGATGTACCACGTTCCAACCAAGCCATCTGTGGTCAAATAAAGTAGGCACAGAAGCACTTGCAAAGATGTAATAGATGAACGGATGAGACGATTGTCAGGAACATTATAATGTGTGAATTCTTGTCAATCGCAAAACACTGCGACTGTTGGACTGATAGCATCTCTTCCTCGTCAAAGGAACTCTGGATTTCCTTTCTCTCTTCTTTTTATCACATTTGAGGGATTGTAACTTGCCTGCACTCGAACCATCTCCTCTTCCAAATTAAAGCGCAGCCAAATTTAATGATTAACACTCAGTCACTCGTCGATTTACGAGTGAAGAAAATATATTACGATCACGATAACTGAAGAAGCAGGAAATGAAGTGTTTAGAAGCTCCAAAATGTTTTGAAGTGGAGAGTGTTATACGTACAAGATTGTAATTTGACGTGGTAAAAGTGGGATACTTACCAAATGTAAAGTGCTGGAAGGACCTCCCATCGCTCAATCATAAGAAGGAGACTGCCAATCAATACCGCGAGACTGTTCTTTTGAGTTGTATGTAATATTTTATTCAACAAGTTAGATCAAATTCAGTGTTGTCTTCCTCGGTGGACATAATTTCCACGATTACATTTATTAAATGCCATTAATAATGTCAAAGATGCATCAACTTGCTTGATTCCCGATAGGTGTGACGTTGGTACAAACGACTGGACTTGTGCCTCACAACACACTTCACATTCAACAACCAGATTTACGAACAAATCAACGGAACACCCATGGGCTCACCGATCTCAGGACTCATCGCAGAAGCAGTAATGCAAAGATTAGAACAAACAGTCTTACCACAAATCCAACTCAAACTCTGGGTCGGATACGTTGATGACACTTTTGTAATCATTAAAAACACGGATATAGAGAAAACACACCGGATCATCAACGCCACACTCACAGGAATCCGATTCACGGGAGAGGAAGAAAAGGACAACCAACTCACATTCCGAGACGTGATGGTACAGACAACACCAAACGAAGAATGCACCACAAAGATACACAGGAAAGCCACACACACAGACCAAGTCCTGAACTATGAAAGCAACCACCCCAATACACACAAACGAAGTTGCATCAAGACACTGTTCAAAAGGGCCACAACACACTGCAGCACACCAGAACTGCAAAAAGAGGAAGAGGAACACCTATACAAGGTATTCGCAAAAAACGGATATCCTCGCAATTTCATCAACAGATGCCTAAGGGAGAGACAACAGAGCGAGGACATGCCGCAACCCAAAGGACTAGCCACACTACCAT
>NC_057716.1:116185269-116190044 GCF_004010195.1 Chiloscyllium plagiosum
ATTATCAGATTTGTAACCACAAATTATTACCAGGCTGACCGCATAAACCCTAATAATATCGCTAGTAAAAGTGCAGCTTTTGGAAAGTTTTTGAGTTGTTTTCGAAACTCATTTACGATGCGGCCACCCAAAAGAATTTCAGAGAATAACTGAAATGTATGATCAACTCCATTACGATACATGAAGACATTAATGAGAAACTAAATACAAAAAAAGGAATACTAAATCATTTTTTCAAGAAAAGTGCACATCGTGAATTTTTCATTCTTTCTCTATATTAGAATTTTTCTGACAACGTGAATACAGAAAGACATTCAAGTTCAGAATTATTTGATTTTGCTTGCTTTTTGATTTGCTATTTTCCATTTTTCTGAATTATTTTTGATCATACGTGTCTTGAATCAAATTCCGGACTAATATATGACTATAATAAGCTCAAGAGACGTTAGACAAGTGGAAACGTTATACTTCAATATTGACCAGAGCTCAACACATTCTATTATGGCATCAACGTATTTCTTTTTTTCGAAGATCTTGCTGAATGCATTATTAGATTAGATTCCCTATCGGGTGGAAACATGCCCTTCGGCTCAACCAGTCCACACCAACCCTCCGAAGAGTAACCCACCGAAAACCATTCCTCTCTGAGTAACGCACCTAGTACTATAGATAATTTAGCATGGCTAATTCTCCTGACCTACACATCCATGGACTGTGGGAGGAAACCGGGGCACCCGCTGAAAACCCACGCAGACACGGGGAAAATGTGTAAGCTCCACACAGACAGTTGCCCAATGTTGGCAGCGAATCTGGGATCCTGGTGCTGTGAGGCAGTCCAAAAGATGTGCGGGTCAGGTGAATTGGCCATGCTAAATTGCCCGTAGTGTTAGGTTAAAGGGGTGGATGTAGGGGTATGGGTGGGTTGCGCTTCGGCGGGTCGGTGTGGACTTGTTGGGCCGAAGGGCCTGTTTCCACTACTGTAAGTAATCTAATCTAATAACCACTGAACCACCATGCCATCCCAAATATTGCGAATATTGCAGTCTCTACTCAACACCTCCTAAAAGGCAAATTGGAAGAATCTCTTCGCACATATTGTATGAGAAATAAGAAACAATTCCACGCCAAATCGTCCATTATAGTTCTTCACTGAATGTATCTTAAAGATTAATTTCAACTTACAACATTGTGCTAGCTGGTGCATCAGTCGTCACGTCGGTGCGATTCGCTTTGGAAAAATTGAATGTAGTTTCAATATGAACAACTAGTTAAAATGAGCCTTATTGTCAGGGATTACTTTGCCACAACAAGTATTAGCATTTTGAACTCTATTGTTTTAGTTGTGAGAGGTGGGAAATTGCATACGTCACTTTAACTTATTGTTTGAGAGACTGGGTGGATGAGAAAAGAACTATATTATTCACCATTGTTAAGAAAATTACAGATGAAGAACAAAGGTCAAGTTTTCACTCACTTATGCTGCAGAAGGAAGTGTCTTGGCCCATTCTGTTTCAGCTGATTCTCTGTGAAGTATTCGAATCACTTTCCACTTCACACTTGACCTGTGAGGTGTAGAACTTCCTTTATCATTCAATTTATTTGTGAAATCATTGATTGAAGATTTTTGCATGACACGAGAGGAACCAGGCTTCGAATTCACTCGTATTCATTGCAGAAAATAATCCTGCAAAGTGAATGGTATTGATCATTGTGGAATAGGTCAATACGGATTTTATTGATTGTTATATCAAACATAAAAATGGAGATGAATAAAATGTTCTACTTCCTCACAGCAACCTTATGTATTTTATATTGTTCATCTTGTTAACACATTTTTCGTTGTGTGATATCGACTTGATTGATACCATGTTATAACACATAAAAATAATTTGTCGCCAAGTATGATCTGAGAAATCTGCAACAGGAAATTTCCTGTCTTAAATAAGATCACACCTTGATCCTAATTATCTATTATTGCAGGCTGCAATGCATCCGACTACAACCACTATTACCCCTGCCCCCCACATCCATAAAACAACCTTCATGTGTTATCTTGCAAATGCTTTACCAGAATCTGGTCGGTTTGTTTAAACCAGTTTATTTTGCATTGAGCTGTCGTTAACAAGCAGGAGTAATTTCCTCAAGCGTGACAAAATATCCCTGAAGGTGTACCGTTACTGTAATGTGCACATATAGGGCATTTGACCCAACATATCAGCACCGACAATCCGAGAAGCATCCCACCCGATTATGAAATACTGAAATTTACATAGTTAACCAATCTAACACACTGTACTTCGGACCAATTAAGCAATGCCAATTCACTTAATCTTCTTATCACTGACCTGTTGGAAGAATGCTGACCATCCAGTAACGTACAAGCTCGACCAGCTTTGAAACGAGATTTAAACCAGTCAGCAGTGCTCATCACTGCACCAGCACAGCTTTCCATTGTACCGTTCTCCTTTCTAAAATGAGCGCGGACTCATTCTGACTTATTCTGACTCAAATGAAATTGATATGATTTGATTCCAAGCGGGGATGAAAAGTATCGCTTCTCGCCTTATTTCAGCATTGTGTATTTCAGTTTGAATCAAGACAACGTCAATCTAGTGAAAGTGTCAGTGAGCCCCCTTCAGTGTCTTTCTTTCATCATTCACCAGATGAGGTTGTGGTTTTTTTAGATTGGTATTTATTCCAGATCCCTCATTACCCAGAGGGCAGCTAAGAATGAACTGCATTGTTATGAGTCTGACTTCACGTGTAGGCCAGAGCGGGTAAGATTAGCTTTATACTTCACCAAATGCTATTTATCAACCAGAGCATTATTTTTCTTCCGAGTGTCAAAAAAACAATCCATGGACATAATTGAACTCTTAATTCCAGATTGTTGAAGTCAGATTTCATTTTAAGGTGGAATTCTTACTCTCGGTCCGCAGAACACTAACTTTGTCTCTGGATGAACAGTCCACCTATAATACCACTAAACTATCGCCGCCCCATTTTCTAATTGTGATTCCTGTCTGCTACTTTTTAGAAATCTTTTTCGATTGGGTTGAAGCGTATCTTTGATTTCAGGAGTTCATTTAGCCTCACCTTCACTGATTCTTTCAAATATACTGGCAATATTTCACAAACAACTTTATAAATGTTTTCAGTCTACTTTAATATTTACTATATAAATAACATGTTATTATTTCTTAATATTTATTGTTGTCTAGCAATTTTGATCTACAATTAATTCTGTTCCATTTCAAATCAGCCAATACGTTTTGAGGCAACATTCACTGTCATTTGTACAATAGCTGTTATTTTTAAATCTAGGGTTGTCAACCCATACATTGAGAGAATCTCACTCCTAGAGTGTATGCACTACTAGAAAAACTAATAATTCATTACTGAGCCGCCATGTCATGCTGATTATTATCAAAATTTTCTGAAAGGGTTCCCAAATCGAAGTAACTTACAATATTATAACTTGTTCATCAGTAATGAGTTCACATCTTTTCATTCGGCCATTTAATGGAGAGAAACGGACTCTGCTAAATATGTTTCATTAAATTACAATATATGTTTTCTTTATCACTAAATGTTTTGCATGAATGCGCATGAGCCACTGACCCATTTTGGAATTCCTGGCATTTCATCTGGGGAAATTGGAGAGTGGTGGGAAAAGGGTGATAAAAGGTTTCCATGTCAAATAAGGTTAAGAAGAATACAGAGAGATTGTACAGATACAGGAGGGTAAAAACAATGTGGAAACAATAGCCTCTGTAAGGGTCAACAACTCTTTTTACGTGCTGAACGACGGGAGATGGGTAAGACAGTAAATGATTATTTCACTTCTTTTTTAAAAAATGTGCAGAATGGCATGGAAGTTATAGAACGTTACGAATTTAATAGTGATGTCTTGAGAGGAATCCACATTTCAGCCGATTTAGCGTTAGTCAGTTCACTGGGCATAAAATTGGGTACGTCTTCCGGTCTTCAATAGCTGTATCGCAGATGCTTGTGGGAAACCAGGGAAGGCATTGCTGGATCATCTGCCAAAATATCCGTATTATCGACAGTCGCGGGTGAGGTGCTGGAAGACTGGAGGACAGGTAATGCTGTGCCATTATTTCCGAAAGGTTGCAAGGAAATGCTGGGGAACGACAGCCATCTCTGCCTGACGTCAGTGATAGATCGATTATTGAAGGGGATTTTGAGGGGAACATTTTTCATGAGGTTCGAATAGCAAGGACTGCAGTCAATATGATTTTTTGCGTCGGAAATCACGCTCCACTTACAGTCATAGAGTCATAGAGAAGTACAGCACAGAAATTGGCCTTTTGGTCCAACCTGTCCATGCCGACCAGATATCTTAACCCAATGTCGTCCTACCTGCTATCACTGAGATCATATCCTTCTAAACTCTTCCTATTCATACACCCATCCAAATACCTTTTAAATGTTGCCATTTTACCAGCCTGCGCTACATCCTCTGGCAGCTCATTCCATGCAGGTGACACACTCTGCGTGAAAAGCCTGCCCCTTAGGTGTCTTTTATATCCTTCCCCTCTCACCCTAAACCTATGCCCTCTAGTCCTGGACGCCCCTACCCCAGGAAAACTCGTTTGTCTATTTATCCTATCCATGACCTTCATAAGTTTGTAAATCTCTATGAGGTCACCCCTCAGCCTCCGACGCACGAAGGAAAACAGCCCCAGCCTGTTCAGCCTCTCCGTGTAGTTCAAATCCTCCAAAATTAGCAACATCATTGCAAATTATTTCGG
>NC_057716.1:116190544-116219490 GCF_004010195.1 Chiloscyllium plagiosum
TCGTGTGTAGGATCAGAAAGAGCATATATTCGATCATCCCTTAGTATCAGCGACTGTTTTGATCCTGTATCTGTCAAAATTGTATGTTCCAGTCCTTCTCCAATTATTCTGTCTGATTTATCTTTACCCAGATATTAGAATTCTTTGTAGAGATCGGGTACTAATTTCATACTTAGCCGCTGCCTCAACTTTGCACTCTCCTGCATTTCCTCGGCTCTTTTTGTGGTTTCCTTTACTACCTGCACTCGTGCCACTGGTTTAGCTTCTTTCAGCACAACTTATTGCACAACTCCTTTTTTGTATCGAACAGCAGAGTGACTTTACGTGTCCCACCTGCTGGCAGTGAAAACATATTTTCTCAGAGCCATTCTGAAACCACTAGTAATATAACTTTCTGTTTCTCATTCCATTACATTGAAAAAACCTGAGGATTTTCACCTCTTTTCCACTCTCTTGAGCTTCTTTTTTTAATTTTGGCAAACACTTGCCAGTGTTCTCTACTCTTGGTTTGGAAGTGTAGGATATCTCCTTCTCACACCTCCCATCACTGACAGGACGTTTTTTTGGCAGGAAGCTTGTCTTTTGATTAAAATGTGTATTCATCTGCTACTTGTATTGCCCGTCTCAATTCCTAAATTTGCTGTTCCTCCACGTGAGTTCTTACGATCTCTGGAAGTGAGATTTTAATATCATCTAGCAGGATAATCCCTCTTGTAGCCTCAAATGCTTAGCTACCTTTGAAGCACGCACCTTCTATCAAAATATCTCTGTTTAAGTCTTTCGAAATCAACATAATCTCACCTGGTTCCTTCTTTGTATTCCTGAACCGCTGTTTGTGCTCTTATGGCACCTATTCATAAGCACTTAAAATATCCTGTTTGATCTCTTCATAACCTGTTGACCCCTCAGCAGAGAGCGCAGCAAAGATAATGTATTCCGTCTACCAGTTTCGACTGAACTAGCATTACACATTTAACATCTGACCACTCCATCTACCTGGCATTTTATAAAAATGAAATTAAGACGGCTTAAACATCTTTATCAACAAAATGAGACAGAGGTTTGACGTATTTGAAAATGTCACGACCTTCTCTTTTAATCTCTATCCTGTTACCTTAACTTTACTGAAAAGTTGTACTTTCTCATTTTCAAATTCTCTCTGCTTTTGACTCTCCCCTTCTCTCTCTCTGTTTGACCAGCTAAGGACCTTCACTCTTTCTTCCCTTCCCCCATAACTCTTCTCTCCCTTTCTTCTCTCTCCTTGTCTTTGTGTCTCTCTCTCTTTTCTTTTATTTTCCCTCAGTATATCTTCTAACTACATTTTCCTCAACTGTAATTTAAACTTTTCTGTTCCGACTGCACTTGTCTGTTTCTCTGATACGCCTATGTGTTCGAGTTATTTCCATATAATTTCAGCTTTTGTTTTCTCCTTGGTTAAAATCAAATCGAACTTCTTTGGTAATTCTCGAAGTTTGGCTATTTTCTTTGCTCCTAAAAATTCTTGGCAAATTTGAGAATTATCTTTAAACCCCATAACCTCTTCAGGAACTTTAAGAACCACTAAAATCATTTTTAAGTCAATCAACCACAAGTCACCGAACTTAAACAACTTGTCTCAACTATGTTTCATTTAAAGATCTGGGATACTATCTTGCAGGTTTTAAGAGCTATTGGGCTTTTTCATCACCGACATCTATTCAAATCTGTACAAATCTCAGACTGGATCTGTCGAAATGTGTTCAAATCACGAATCCGAGACGCAAACTGTCCAAGACCCGGATGACGCAGCATGCACAGACAAGTTCCACACCGTGCTGTAATCTGTTGAAGTTCGAGAGGCAGCGATCCACCCCAAATGTTCATGATTAAAGTAAAAATTAACAACGTTTTTTAAAAAAATCCAACAAATACAATTAATTAACAATTATTTACAATTCATTTCGCCAAACCTATCATTTACTTTACCCTCTACATTACTGCTCAGATTTTTTTTAAAAGCCAATTCGAATTTATAAAAGGTATAAACACGGTTAAAAACCAGTCAGCTTGCCGAGTTTCCTCTATATTTCTTCTTCGTCTTCTTTTCATTTTCATATGGACTCTGTTTGACAGGTCGTTGATAGATAAATGTACCTTTGAGGGAGCAGATATTTCTGAAAGCAGTCTCTGTCTTCTTGTTGGTACTTGGCAGTACTTTACCGCTCTGGCTAACTGTTCAAAATGTCCGATGTTTATGTCACAAAACATTGGATCGGTTAATTGGTTTATTATTGTCAAAATAATGAATTCAAACTTGATTGGAGGTTGGTATTTTCGGGCAATATTTAAACCGATTGGCTGAATTTGTTTTTGTCTCAGAGCAAGAACCTAGCTGTTTGAACAAATTTTATGTTTTCCAGTACTGTGTTCTCCTCTGTGTCCTTGCTAGCCTATCAAAGCTCTTAAAGGTACAGTTTCATATGTACCTTCAGAACACAATGGAGGAAACCAAAGATGGTCATGTTTGAATGGGGGTGGGAGGCGCAACAAAAATGAGCGGTAACTGGGAGGTCGGGTCGACCCTTGCCAGCTCGGCTGAGTTGATTTTCGAATCATTCTCTAAGTCTATGTTTGGTCTTCCCAAAGCAGAAAAGATCACATCAGAATGACATGATGCAATAAACTACTTTCAAAGAGAGGTAGGTAAACCTCGGTCTTACCTGGAATGACTGTTCGGAGCTCTGGATGGAGGTGAGAAGTGGTGTACCTGTCGGTTTTGCATCTTTTCTAGTTGAGGGGAGGGGTACCTTGGGATTCAAGCAAGTTGGTGGGGAGGGCGGCGTGAACCAAGAAGTGGCTAAAAGGACCGTTCCTTGAGCAAGGCAGAGAGGGGTGCAAACTCGATGATGATCTTGGTGGTGTTGCCCAGTTGGATTTGGTGGAAACGTTTCAGGATGATCTGGTGGCTGTGGAGTCTGGCGGGGTGGACAACACCGTATATTCTGCCTGGGCAACCTACAGCCCAGAGGTTTCAACACTGAGTACTCAAAATTCATATAACCTACCTTCCCATTCCCCACCTCCCTTTCCCACACATACTCCTTTCTTCAATTCTATTGATCGACTCGTCCTTCCAGAAACCAACCAGATATCCCTCTACCTGTGTTCACCGATCCCGACTTCAACACCCCTTCCCTACACCACATACCCTCTTTGGTGCGGCTCGACTCACCCCAACTCCATTCCTGAAGATAGGTTACATACGACACGTTGACATCTCCAGTTCCAAATACTTCCTGGCGTGTTTGCTTCTATCAGTCTCCTCCTTGTTGACCGTGGAGACCAGCAATCTGCAGTTTTTCTTTAAATTTCTTGTTCCTAGCGACTGACTGCATCGGCAACTTTACCTTGGGAGAATCCTGAAGTAGAACTCTGAAGTCTCTATCCACTTCAGATACTCAGCAAGTCTAAATTGACTTCCGGGGGCTAAGAGTTTGTCCAGTGCACCTCCCAAATATTTCCCACACTTTTTCTGGACACAGTAGCAACACCTTACATAATTGGCCAATTTCGGTCTCACCGTGCATTTCTGTTACCAGTACCATTTCTGGCAAAAGTGTTTTAGGAGTGCATGTCTCTTCATCCTTCAGCATCACAGACTGAGAGGATCCTATGTCCCTTAATATTGTAAGCTCTATCCCTGTTAATCCTGGTCTAAGTAAATAAATTTTACCTTTGCAGGTATATTTTTAAGCAGATCTGGCACTTCCTCCTGAAACGACCACTGATCAGCTTGTGCATTCTCATACATCTTTCTGGTTTCCAATGTGACTTCTTTTTCCACTCCACCAAGACTTCCAGAACTTATCCTGACTTGTCATGCCTGGCTTTCCTATGCTTTTCATGACCGCCAGAATAAAAATGCACTCTGACCATGGTGTTAACAGCTCCTCCATCTCAGGTTTATTCTGGTTTGGTTTGGTTTGGTTTTCACAAACCGTCAGTTGTTGCTTTTTTTTTTCGCGGCTACCAAACAAAGGAAAAAAATACATTGGAGAAGTTGCTCCATGCTGAATCTCTGTGACATCTCTCTCCTCGAAGATCCTATTTTTGATGTTGCCTTTTTTCTAAGGTATGTTTATGGGGAATGTTGCAGAAGTTTAGGACAACATCATTAATTTGTGATCTTCAGTTCGGTCTTCAAATAGCTTAAGTTATTCCACATACTGTTCTCTTTTCTTTGTGTTTGATTCGAATCAATTGTGTTTTGTTAAAATCTCAGTAGTTGGGCCAGCTGCATCACTCGTGAAATATCCACTGATGCTTGCTTCTAAGAACGAGCACATTTAGGATCTCGGGTCTATTCTTGAAATGTTTTGAGGAAGTCTGGCCTTGCCCGTAATGCAATGATTAAGTGAGGTCTTGTTTTACCAAGTGTAGGGGATGCCAAAATTAGAGGGCCTTGCTGTAAGTTTCTCTGGGAAATTGTGATGGGGACATTAGGGACAACATTCACACGTTGATTTTTGTCCATCCATGGAGAGGAAGTAGTGTAGGCAGGCTGAATTATATATTTTAAATGGCAACTGGATAAGTACATGAATAGGAAAGGTCCTGGACCTCCGTCACCGCTGCTTTCTCATCACTTGACGCCTGGAGGAAGAACGCCTCATCTTCCGCCTCGGAACACTTCTACCCCAGGGCATCAATGTGAACGTCACCAGTTTCCTCATTTTCCCTTCCTGCACCTGATCCCAGTTCCAAACTTCCAGCTCAGCACTAACTGTCCCCATGAATTGTCCTACCTGCCTATCTTCCTTTCCACCTATCCACTCCACCCTCCTCTCTGATCTATCATCTTCATCCCACCCCCATTCATCAATTGTACTCTTTGCTACCTTCCCCCACCATCCTCCCTGACCTATCACCTTCATCCCCAACCCCACAAACCTATTGTACTCTATGCTACTTTCTCCACACCCCCAACCTCCTCTCATTTATCTCTCCACCCTTCAGGCACACTGTCTGTATTCCTGATCAAGGGCTTTAGACGGAAACGTCGATTTTCGTGATCCTCGGATGCTGCCTGAACTGCTGTGTTTTTCTGTCACCACACTAATCCATGAATAGGAAGAGTTAGAGACTTTGAGGCAGGCAAATGTGGGTCGATTAATTTAGGATATCTAATCAACAAGAACGAGGTCGCCTAAGGAATATTTTATATGTTTAAATCTCTATATCTGTGACGATATCACACTCTAAGATTAAAGACGGACAATGCTCACTGCACGTGCAACTGATAGCATGTAACAGCAATGGATGGTTATAATCTTTAGAACATAGAAGAGAACTGCACATAACAGGCCCTTCAGCCCACGATGTTGTGCCGACCATTGATCCTCATGTAAGGTAAACCTAATGTATGTACACTCGAATTTCTGTGATCATATGCATTTCCAACAGTCCCTTAAATATCCCCAATGATCTCGCTTCCACAACTGCTGCTGGCAACGCATTCCATCCTCTCACAACTCTCTGCTAAAGAATCCTCCTCGGACATCCGCTCTATACTTTCCACCAAACAGCTTAAAACGATGACCCCTCGTGTTAACAATTTCTGCCCTGGGAAAAAGTCTCTGGCTATCAATTCGATCTATTCCTCTCAATATCTTGAACACCTCAACTAGGTCCTCTCCCTTCTTTTTCTTTCCAGTGAAAAACGTTCGAGCTCTTTCCAGGCAGCATCCTGGTAAACGTCCTCTGTATCCTCTCCAAAGCATCCAAAACTTTCCTTTAATAGGGCGACCAGAACTGGACACAGTATTCCAAGTGCGGTTGGACCAAAGTTTTATAGTGCTGCAACAAGAGCTCACGGGTCTTAAACTCAATCCCCCTGGTAATGAAAACCAAAACACCATGTGCTTTCTTAACAACCCTGTCCACTTGGGTGGCAATTTTAAGGGATCTATGTACCTGCACACCAAGGTCCCGCTGTTCCTCCATACTCCCAACAATCCTGTCAATGTCATTCTGAAGCCTACAACAGTCCTCTATACTGTCAACGACACCTCCAACCTTTGTGTTGTCTACAAACATGCTAAACCATCCTTCAATCTCCTCATCTAAGTCATTAATAAAAACTTCAAAGAGTAGAGAACAAAGAACGGAGCCCTGTGGAACACCACTCACCACTGACTTCTGGGCAGAATACTTTCCTTCCTTCTGTCGATGAGCCAATTCTGTATCCAGACAGCTAAATTTCTCTGTATCCCATTCATTCTGACCTTCTGTTCGAGCCTACCATGGGGAACCTTATCAAATGCCTTGCTGAAGTCCACATACACCACATCCACCGCCCAATCCTCATCAACCTGTCTAGTAACATACTCAAAGTACTCAATAAATATTGTGAGGCATGACCTGCCCCTCACAAAGCCGTGCTGATTGCATTTAATCAAGCCATGCTCTTCCAGATGGTCATAAATACTATCCATCAATCCTTTCTAACACCTTGCAGACGACAGACGTGAGACTGCCTGGTACGTAATTGCCGGGGATTTATCTATTTCCTTTCTTGAAGAGAGGAATTACATTTGCCTCTCTCCAGTCCTCAGGTACAACTCCGGTTGAGAGTGAGGATGCAAAGGTCTTCGCAAGCGGCGAAGCAATCACATTTCTCGCCTCCCAAAGCAGCCGAGGACAAATCTGGTCTGGCCCTGCAAACTTGTCAATCTTAATTATTGCCAACATTTTCAGCACATCAGCTTCCTCAATCTCTATCTGTTCCAGCATGCTTACCGGCTCCTCAATGGTCCTTTTCTTCAGTAAAGACAGAAGCAAAAAACTCATTTAGGGCTTCCCCTACCTCCTCAGACCCTACACAAGTTTCCTATGCTATCCCTGATCGTCCCTACTCTTTCTTTGATCATTCTCTTATTCCTCACATTCGTGGAAAATGCCTTTTGATTCTCCCTAATCCTTCCTGCCAAGTCCTTTTCGTGCCCCCTCCTGGCTCTGCTCAGAGCATTTTTGCGCTCTTTCCTCGCCTGGCTGTAATCCTCTAGAGCTGAGTTTGCTTCCTCCACCTTAATAAAACTGCATTCTTTCTTTTGACGAGAAACTCCTCCGCTCTCGTCATCCAAGGTTCCTTTATCTTACCCCTTCTTGCGTATCTCGGATGAACACATTTATGCATCACTCGCAACAGTTGTTCCTTAAACAGTCTACACATGTCTATAGTGCCCTTTCCATGGAACAATTGCTCCCAGTCCATGCTTCCCAACACACGTCTGATAGTATCATAGCTTCCTTTGCCCCAATTAAATATCCTCCCATTGTGCCTGATTCTCTCCTTTTCCGTAGCTATGTAGAATATGAGACAGTTGTGGTCATATCACCAAAATGCTCTCCCACCGCAAGATCTGATACCTGCCCGGTTTGTTTCCAAGCACCAAGTCTAGAATGGCCTCTCCCCTCGTCGACCTGTCAACGTACTGAGTTAGGAAATCCTGCTGAACACACCTTACAAAAACAGCTCCTTTCAAACCATCTACTCGAAGGAGTTTCCAATCAATAATTGGAAAGTTAAAGTCATCCATTACCCTCCTCGATAATGGTAACTTCTGTAGCTGTGATACCCTCTCTGATTAGCAATGCCACACCCCCTCCTCTTTCCCCCCCTCCCTATTCTTTTTAAATGTTCTAAACCCTGGAACATCCAGGAACCATTCCTGCCCCTGAGAAACCCACATCTCTGTTATGGCCACAACAGCATAGCACCAGGTACTGATCAATGCTCTAAGCTAATCACTTTTATTCCTGATACTCCTTACTTTAAAGCAAACACACTCTAACTGATCCCTTGGTTCTTTCCCAAGAAATTCCTTCCCACTGGCTGCGCTACCTCTTGCTACTGCCTCATCTCCATGAACTCTCACCACCGGTATATGGCTCAGGTCTCCACCACCCTTCCATACTAGTTTAAACTCTCCTGAACCACTCGAGCAAACCTTCCACCCAGGACGTTGGTCCCCTTCCAGTTCAGTTGCAACCCGTTCTTCACATACAGATCCCACCTTCCCCAGAAGGCAACCCAATTATCTACATATCTGAAGCCCTCGCTCCTACACCAGCTGCGCAGCCACGTGTTAAGTCGCGCCCGCTCTCTGTTCCTCGCCGCGCTATCTCGTAGCACCGGTAGTAAACCCTGAAATCACTTTTTATATCCACAATCCTTTTCCTGGCCATTTCATTGGTGGCAATATGAAACACGATTTCTGGTAGTTCTCCCTCCCCTTTCAGAATCGTATACATCCGATCGGAGACCCTGGCACCAGGGAGGCAACATACCTTCCGGGAATCCCGATCCTGACCACTAAACCTCCTGTCAATTCTCCTAACAATCGCATCTCCTACCACTGGCGCTTTTGTATTCTGTCCCCTTCCGTTCTAGGCCACAGTGTCAGGCTTAGTGCCAGAGAACTGACCACTATGGCTTTCCTCTGGGAGGTCATCCTCCCCAGCAGTATCCAAAACGATTTACATATTGCTGAGGGGCATGTCCACAGGGGATCTCTGCACTGACTGTCTGTCCCCTTTCCTCCCACTGACTGTAACCAATCTATCCTTATCCTGAGCCTCAGGAGTGACCGACTGCCGGTAACTCCTCTCAATTACCCGCTTAGCCTCCTGAATGATCCGCAGTTCATCCAGCTCCAGCTCCAATTCCCTAACATGGTTTTGAAGGATCTGGAGTGGGGTGCACTTCCTGCAGATGTAGCCATCGGAGACATGTGCCATGTCTCTCACCTGCCACATGCTGCACGAGGAGCAAGCAACTGCCCTAGCATGCATACCGCACTTATCTGAACGCCCACACAATACGAAACAAGAAAGCTTAATTCAATTGTTATAAAATCAAGCAATAAACTTATATTCAATAAAGGAAATTTAGAAATGAACCGTACCTAATTAACTTGGTTAGAGGAGGAGGGAGCGTTGAAGACACTACCGTTGTAGTGCCACGGGTTTAGCCGCCTTGCGAATATATATGGTCTCTTAATTTCCTTCCCGGCAGGCCCTCTGGTCCGCGTCACTTCTGCCGCTGGTCCAGCTCCTACTGCGGAGGAAAAACACCACTGGCCATACCGGTAAGTAATTTTAAAAATCTCCCTTACCTCAGTTGTAGTCTTCCTGGTTTGCCTGACCTCCGCTGCTGCTCCCACTCAAAACGTTCGCTGGCGTCGAAGGGTAAGTATTATATTCACTCCGGCAGCATCTCTGGTCCACGTCACTTCGGCCGCTGCTCCCGCTCCTACTGTGGGGGTAAAACACTGCTGGCCAATACCGATAAGTAATTTTAAAAATATCCCTTACCTTACCTGTAGCCTTCCTGGTTTGCCTTACCTCCG
Organism: Chiloscyllium plagiosum; assembly: GCF_004010195.1. Classification (NCBI taxonomy): domain Eukaryota; kingdom Metazoa; phylum Chordata; class Chondrichthyes; order Orectolobiformes; family Hemiscylliidae; genus Chiloscyllium; species Chiloscyllium plagiosum. The sequence goes on from NC_057716.1 coordinate 116,199,934, forward strand.
CTGCTGCTCCCACTCACATTGGATCTGCAAAGTTGGCTAAATTTCATTCTACAACATGTGTATGCACGTATGGAGCAGCTTTCATGAACTTCGATGTACCACATTCCAACCAATCCATCTGTGGTCAAATAAAGTAGGCAGAGAAGCACTTGCACAGATGTGAAAGACGAATGGATGAGACGATTGTCAGGAACATTATAATGTGTGAACTCTTGCCATTCGCAAAACACTGCAACTGTTGGACTGATAGCATCTCTTCCTCGTCAAAGAAACTCTGGATTTCCTTTCTCTCTTTTTTTTAATCCCATTTGAGGGATTGTAACGTGCCTGCACTCGAACCATCTCCTCTTCCAAATTAAAGCGCAGCCAAATTTAATGATTAACACTCAGGCACTCGTAGATTTACCAGTGAAGAAAATATATTATGATCACGATAACTGAAGAAGCAGGAAATAAAGTGTTTAGAAGCTCCAAACTTTTTTGAAGTGGAGAGTGTTATACATACAAGATTGTAATTTGACGTGGTAAAAGTGGAAGATTTACCATATGTTAAGTGATGGAAGGACCTCCCATCGCTCAATCATAAGAAGGAGACTGCCAATCAATACCGCGAGACTGCTCTTTTGAGTTGTATGTAATATTTTATTCAACAAGTTAGATCAAATTAAGTGTTGTCTTCCTCGGTAGACATAATTTCCACGATTGCATTTATTAAATGCCATTAATAATGTCAAAGATGCATCAACTTGCTTGATTCCCGATAGGTGTGACGTTGGTACAAATAGAGTATTTCACTTAAGGCATGCATCAATCAGTGTCCTTCAGCTATTACAGGAAATAAAAATCCTTTTCTCTCAAAGAAATATACAAAGCTGATTTTCAGGCGAAAGTGAATTACCACCCAGTTCTTGCATCGGGTGCCCTTCCTGGTGAGATATTTTAAAATGTCAGTTGTTAAACTGTCTAAACGTTTTCTTGTTCACTCTTCATTTTGGACACGAGTGAAATATTAGTGGAATAAACACATCAATTCTGTTTCTGTAATATCCACATCACTCTTTAAAAATGATTTTTTATTTAAATTTTTAAAGTGCCTGGACGAAGGATATACAGGAGTTGGCGAGCATCTTGTCAGTCAGTGTAGGGAGACTGACAAGACTGCATCTTGTCAGTCTGTATCTTATTTATCTTATTTAATATGTGGATCGTTCGCTCATTTTGATAGTTACACTCAGTGGATTCATGCACTGTCAATAGTTACCTATTTTCTGTCACTGGAATATCAATTGTCTGCTCCATCTCTCTTACAGAGAACTTGATGACAACCTGATTCTGACAAGAGGAATCTGTGGCCCTTCCCAGTTTATCTCTGTTTCATTGGTGGCAATGACCATAGCGTATCTACTCTTCATTATTATCAAATTTATGGTGTACCATCTCTTCATTTTCGTTCTTGTCCTACACATCGGTGTGCAGTGTCAAGTAATATCTGATGCTGACTCACTCTATTTACCTGTTTGGAGCTTTTTGTCCTTCACATGTGAGCGATTTGTCGTAATCAGCTGCCAGAAATTTCAAATACAGTATTTCGCCAAATAACAGTAATAACATTTGCAGTCACCTTTTGTCTTCTGAGTATATTAAAGAAATACCAATCTTATTTCAACTAGTACCTTACCAAATAATTAACACGGTGCAGTTGGTTTGTCGCCAAAGATCTACTCATTACCGTTCACCCGCAGAAATAGCGTTGGTCTGGCTTTGCACCACCTCAGTCATCTGGTTTCCGTTTTGTCTGATCTAATTGTTTAATTCAATTGCTGCTCGACAATCGTAAAAGACCAATAGAAATCTCACTGATATCGGTCTTGTCGAAGTGAGAATCAAAGTGACCCAGAGACTGAGAACGGAAGGAAATCCAACATTTTCCTCCTCCCTGTACCAATAAGTTGTATATTGCTCTGGTTGACAAATGCTGTGAATTATGTAATTATCAGATTTGTAACCACAAATTATTACCAGGCTGACCGCATAAACCCTAATAATATCGCCAGTAAAAGTGCAGCTTTTGGAAAGTTTTTGAGTTGTTTTCGACACTCATTTACGATGCAGCCAACCAAAAGAATTTCAGAGAATAACTGAAATGTATGATCAACTCCATTGCGATACATGAAGACAATAAATGATAAACTAAATACAAAAAAGGAATACTATATCATTTTTTTCAAGAAAAGTGCACATCGTGAATTTTTCATTCTTTCTCTATATTAGAATTTTTCTGACAACGTGAATACTGAAAGACATTCAAGTTCAGAATTATTTGATTTTGCTTGCTTTTTGATGTGCTATTTTCCATTTTTCTGAATTATTTTTGATCAAATTCCAGACTAATATATGACTATAATAAGCTCAAGAGACGTTAGACAAGTGGAAACGTTATACTTCAATATTGACTAGAGCTCAACACATTCTATTATGGCATCAACGTATTTCTTTTTTTCGAAGATCTTGCTGAATGCATTATTAGATTAGATTCCCTATCGGGTGGAAACATGCCCTTCGGCTCAACCAGTCCACACCAACCCTCCAAAGAGTAACCCACCCAAAACCATTCCTCTCTGAGTAACGCACCTAGTTCAATAGATAATTTAGCATGGCTAATTCTCCTGAACTACACATCTATGGACTGTGGGAGGAAACCGGGGAAACCCGCGTAGACACGGGGAAAATGTGCAAGCTCCACACAGATAGTTGCCCAATGCTGTCAGCGAATCTGGGATCCTGGTGCTGTGAGGCAGCAAAGATAACCACTGAACCACCATGCCACCCCAAATATTGCGAATATTGCAGTCTCTGCTCAACACCTCCTAAAAGGCAAATGGGAAGAATCTCTTAGCACCTATTGTATGAGAAATAAGAAACAATTCCACGCTAAATCGTCCATTATGGTTCTTCCCTGAATGTATCTTTAAGATTAATTTCAACTTACAACATTGTGCTAGCTGGTGCATCAGTCGTCACGTCGGTGTGATTCGCTTTGGAAAAATTGAATGTAGTTTCAATATAAACAACTAGTTAAAATGAGCCTTATTGTCAGGGATTTCTTTGCCACAACAAGTATTAGCATTTTGAACTCCTATTTTCTTAGTTGTGAGAGGTGGGAAATTGCATACGTTACTTTAACTTATTATTTGAGAGACTGGGTGGATGAGAAAAGAACTATATTATTCACCATTGTTAAGAAACTTACAGATGAAGAACAAAGGTCATGTTTTCACTCACTTATGCTGCAGAAGGAAGTGTCTTGGCCCATTCTGTTTCAGCTGATTCTCTGTGAAGTATTCGTATCACTTTCCACTTCACACTTGACCTGTGAGGAGTAGAACTTCCTTTATCATTCAATTTATTTGTGAAATCATTGATTGAAGATTTTTGCATGACACGAGAGGAACCAGGCTTCGAATTCACTCGTACTCATTGCAGAAAATAATCCTGAAAAGTGAATGGTATTGATCATTGTGGAATAGGTCAATACGGATTTTATTGATTGTTATATCAAACATAAAAATGTAGATGAATAAAATGTTCTATTTCCTCACAGCAACCTTATGTATTTTATATTGTTCATCGTGTTAACACATTTTTCGTTGTGTGATATCGACTTGATTGATACCATGTTATAACACATAAAAATAATTTGTCGTCAAGTATGATCTGAGAAATCTGCAACAGGAAATTTCCTGTCTTAAATAAGATCACGTCTTGATCCTAATTATCTATTATTGCAGACTACAATGCATCCCACTACAACCACTATTACCCCTGCCCCCCACATCCATAAAACAACCTTCATATGTTATCTTGCAAATGCTTTACCAGAATGTGGTCGGTTTGTTTAAACCAGTTTATTTTGCATTGAGCTGTCGTTAACAAGCAGGAATAATTTCCTCAAGCGTGACAAAACATCCCTGAAGGTGTACCGTTACTGTAATGTGCACAGATAGGTCAGATAGGTCATTTGACCCAACATATCAGCACCGACAATCCGAGAAGCATCCCACCCTATTATGAAATACTGACATTTACATAGTTAACCAATCTAACACACTGTACTCCGGACCAATTAAGCAAAGCCAATTCACTTAATATTCTTATCACTGACCTGTTGGAAGAATGCTGACCATCCAGTAACGTACAAGCTCGACCAGCTTTGAAACGAAATTTAAACCAGTCAGCAGTGCTCATCACTGCACCAGCACAGCTTTCCATTTTACCGTTCTTCTTTCTAAAATGAGCGCGGACTCATTCTGATTTATTCTGACTCAAATGAAATTGATATGAATTGATTTCAAGCGGGGATGAAAAGTATCGCTTCTCGCCTTATTTCAGCATTGTGTATTTCAGTTCGAATCAAGACAACGTCAATCTAGTGAAAGCGTCAGTGAGCCCCCTTCAGTGTCTTTATTTAATCATTCACCAGATGAGGTTGTGTTTTTTTAAATTGGTATTTATTCCAGATCCCTCATTACCCAGAGGGCAGCTAAGAATTAACTGCATTGTTATGAGTCTGGCTTCACGTGTATGCCAGAGTGGATAAGATTAGCTTTAAACTTCACCAAATGCTATTTATCAACCAGACCATTATTTTTCTTCCGAGTGTCAAAAAACAATCCATGGACATAATTGAACTCTTAATTCCAGATTGTTGAAGTCAGATTTCATTTTAAGGTGGAATTCTAACTCTCGGTCCACCTTTGTCTCTGGATGAACAGTCCACCTATAATATCACTAAACTATCGCCGCCCCATTTTCTAATTGTGATTCCTGTCTGCTACTTTTTAGAAACATTTTTCGATTGGGTTGAAGCGTATCTTTGACTTCAGGAGTTCATTTAGCCTCACCTTCACTGATTCTTTCAAATATACTGGCAATATTTCACAAACAACTTTATAAATGTTTTCAGTCTACTTTAATATTTACTATATAAATAACATGTTATTATTTCTTAATATTTATTGTTGTGTAGCAATTTTGATCTACAATTAATTCTGTTCCATTTCAAATCAGCCAATACGTTTTGAGGCAACATTCACTGTCATTTGTACAATAGCTGTTATTTTTAAATCTCGGGTTGTCAACCCATAAATTGAGAGAATCTCACTCCTAAAGTGTATGCACTACTAGCAAAACTAATAATTCATTACTGAGCCGCCATGTCATGCTGATTGTTATCAAAATTTTCTGAAAGGGTTCCCAAATCAAAGTAACTTACAATATTATAACTTGTTCATCAGTAATGAGTTCACACCTTTTCATTCGGCCATTTGATGGAGAGAAACTGACTCTGCTAAATATGTTTCATTAAATTACAATATATGTTTTCTTTATCACTAAATGTTTTGCATGAATGCGCATGAGCCACTGACCCATTTTGGAATTCCTGGCATTTTATTTGGGGAAATTGGGGAGATTGGTGGGAAAAGGGTGATAAAAGGTTTCCATGTAAAATAAGGTTAAGAAGAATACAGAGAGATTGTACAGATACAGGAGGGTAAAACAGTATTTAAACAATAGCCTCTGTAAGGGTCAACAACTCTTTTAACGTGCTGAACGACGGGAGATGGGCAAGACAGTAAATGATTATTTCACTTTTTTTAAAAATGTGCAGAATGGCATGCAAGTTATAGAACGTTACGAATTTAATAGTGATGTCTTGAGAGGAATCCACATTTCAGCCGATTTAGCGTTAGTCAGTTCACTGGGCATAAAATTAGGTACGTCTTCCGGTCTTCAATAGCTGTATCGCAGATGCTTGTGGGAAGCCAGGGAAGGCATTGCTGGATCATTTGCCAAAATATCCGTATTATCGACAGTCGCGGGTGAGGTGCTGGAAGACTGGAGGACAGGTAATGCTGTGCCATTATTTCTGAAAGGTTGCAAGGAAATGCTAGGGAACGACAGCCATCTCTGCCTGACGTCAGTGATAGATCGATTATTGAAGGGGATTCTGAGGGGAACATTTTTCATGAGGTTCGAACAACAAGGACTGCAGTCAATATGATTTTTTGCGTCGGAAATCACGCTCCACTTACAGTCATAGAGTCATAGAGAAGTACAGCACAGAAATTGGCCTTTTGGTCCAACCTGTCCATGCCGACCAGATATCTTAACCCAATGTCATCCGACCTGCTATCACTGAGACCATATCCTTCTAAACTCTTCCTATTCATACACCCATCCAAATACCTTTTAAATGTTGCAATTTTACCAGCCTGCGCGACATCCTCTGGCAGCTCATTCCATGCACGTGACACACTCTGCGTGAAAAACCTGCCCCTTATACCCTTTTATATCCTTCCCCTCTCACCCTAAACCTATGCCCTCTAGTCCTGGACGCCCCTACCCCAGGAAAACTCGTTTGTCTATTTATCCTATCCATGACCCTCATAAGTTTGTAAATCTCTATGAGGTCACTCCTCAGCCTCTGACGCACGAAGGAAAACAGCGCCAGCCTGTTCAGCCTCTCCGTGTAGTTCAAATCCTCCAAAATTGGCAACATCATTGCAAATCATTTCGGAACCCTTTCAAGTTTAACAACATCTTTCTGATAATAAGGAGACCAGAATTACACACAGTATAACAACAGTGGTCTAAACAATGTCCTATATAGCCGCAACATGACCTCCCAATTCCTGTACTCAAGACTCTGACCGATAACAGAAAGTATACCAAACACCATTTTCACTATCCTATCGACCTGCGACTCCACTTTCAAGGAGCCATGAACATGTACTCCAAGTTCTCTTTGTTCAGCAGCACTCCTGATGACCTTAAAATTAAATGTACAAGTCCTGCTAAGATTTGCTATCAAAATGATGCAGCACCTCCCATTTATCTGAATTAAACTCCATCTGCCACTTCTCAGACCATTGGCCAATCTGATCAAGTTCCTGTTGTAATCTGAGGTAACCTTATTCATTGTCCAATTTTGGGGTCAACTGCAAACTTAATAACTATACCTCCGATGCTCACACCCAAATCATTTATATAAGTGACGAAAAGTAGCGGACCCAGCACTGATCCTTGTGGCACTCCACTGATCACAGGCCTCCAGTCTGAAAAAATCCTCCACCACCACCCTCCGCCTTAGGCCTTTGAGCCAGTTCGGTATCCAAATGGCTCGTTCTCTCTTTATTCCCTGAGATCCAACCTTGCCAACAGTCTCACATGGGGAACCTTGCTGAACGCCTTACTGAATTCCGTATTGATCACTTCTGCTGCTCTGCCCTTATGAATCCTTTGTTACTTCTTCAAAAAGCTCAATCAGGTTGTGAGACATGATTTCCAATGCACAAAGCATGTTTACCATCCCTAATCAATCCTTGCCTTTCCAAATAATTGTACATCCTCTCCATCAGGATTCCCTCCAACAACTTGCCCACACCCACCTTCAGACTCACTGGTCTGTAGTTCCCTGGCTTGTCCTTACTACGCTTTTTAAGCAGTGCCACCACGTTAGCCAACCTCCAGTCTACCGGCATGTCACCTGTGATTGTCGATGATACAAATATCTCAGCACAAGGCCCAGCAATCACTTCCCTAGATTTCCACAGAGTTTTCGGCTACTCCTGATCAGGTCCTTGGGGATTTAATCACCTTCATGTGCTTCAAGACATCCAAAACTTCCTCCTCTCCAATATGGACATTTCTTCAAGATGTCACCATCTATTTTCCTACATTCCGTATCTCCCATGTCCTTTTCCACAGTAAATACTGATGCAAAATATTCATTTAGTATCTCACACTTTCTGCGGTTCCATGCAAGGGCCGCCTTGCTGATCTTTAAGAGGCCTAATTTTCTCCCTAATTACCTTTTTGTCCTTAATATGTTTGTAATAACCCTTTGGAATTTCCGTAATTCTATTGGCCAAAGCTATCTCATGTGCCCTTTTTTCCCTCCTGATTTCCCTCTTAAGTATAAACCTACTGCCTTTATACTCTCATATGGATTCACTCGATTATCTTGTCTATACCTGACATATGCTTCCTTCTTTTCATCAACTAAACCCTTAATTTCTTGGTCATCCAGCATTCCATATACACACCGGCCTTTCTTCTCACACTAACAAGAGCATACTTTCGCTGGATTCTCTTCACCTCATTTTTGAAGGCTTCCCATTTTCAAACCGTCCCTTTACCTGTGAATATCTGCCCCCAATCAGCTTTCGAAAGATTTTGCCTAACGTCATCGAAATTGGCCTTTTCCCTAACTTAGGATTCAACTTTTAGATCTGGTTTTCCTTTTCCCATCAGTATTTTAACTCTAATAAAGTTATGGTCACTGGCTTCAAAGTGCTCCCCCCTGAAGCCTGTCACCTACCCTTCCGTATTTCCCAAGAGTAGTTCAAATTTTGCACCTTATCTAGTATGTACATCCACATACTGAATCAGAAATTTTTCTTGTGCACGCTTAATAAATTCTTCTCCATCTAAACCCTTAACATTATGGCAGCCCCAGTCGATATTTAGAAAGATAAAATTCCCTACCATAACCTCCCTATTATTCTTAGAGATAGCTGAGATCTCCTTACACATTTGTTTCTCAATTTCCCTCTGACGAATAGGGGGATCTTTAATGCAATCCCAATAAGGTGAACATCCCTTTCTTATTCCTCAGTTCCACCCAAATAAATTTGCTGGATGTATTTCAGGGAATATCGTCCCTCAGTACAGCTGTAATGGTTTCCCTTTTCAAAAACACCAAATCCCCTCCTCTCTTGCCTCCCTTTCCATCCTTCCTGTAGCCTTTGTATCCTGGAACATTAAGCTTCCAGTCGTGTACAAGCCTAAACACGTTTCTGTATTTGCTATGATATCCCAGTTCCATGTTCCTCACTGCCCTGCGTTCATCTGCCTTCACAGTTAGACCCCTTGCATTTAAATAAGTGCAGTTTAATTTATTAGTCCTACCTTCTCCCTGCCTGCTCTGACTGGTTGACTCGCTTCTGTTCTCCACTAGTCTCAGATTAATCTCTTTCCTCACTATCTCCCTGAGTCCCAGCCCCACCCCACCTTATTAGTTTAAATCCTCCAGTGTAGCTCGAGCAAATCTATCTGCAATTATATCAGTTCCCTTCCAATTTAGGTACAATCCGTCCTTCTTGTACAGATCACTTCATGCCAATAGACATTCCAATGATCCAAAAATGTTAATCTTTCTCCGATACATGCATTCATCTGCTTTATACTCGTATTTCTGCCCTCACTAGCTCGTAGCGCCCAGAGGAATCCAGATATACTATTGTTGAGGATCTTCTTTTTAAATCCCTGCCTACCTTTCTGTAATCTCCCTTTAGAATCTGAAGGTTTTCCCTTCCTATATCGTTGGTTCCAAGTGACCTCTTGCTGGCCCCTCTCCCCCTTGAGAACATTCTGTACCCTATCTGAGACATCCTTGATCCTGGCACGGTGGCAAGTACTGCTGCCTCACAGCGCCAGAGACTCGGGTTCAATTCCCACCTCAGGCGACTGACTGTGTGGAGTTTGCACATTCTCCCCGTGTCTGCGTGGGTTTCCTCCGGGTGCTCCGGATTTCTCCCACAGTCCAAAGATGTGCAGGCCAGGTGAATTGGCCATGCTAAATTGCCCAGTGTTAGGTAAGGGGTAAAGGTAGGGGTATGGGTGGGTGGGTTGTGCTTCGGCGGGGCGGTGTGGACTTTTTTTAGATTACTTTACAGTGTGGAAACAGGCCCTTCGGCCCAACAAGTCCACACCGACCCGCCGAAGCGTAACCCACCCATACCCCTACATTACCCCTTACCTAACACTACTTGTTAGGCCGAAGGGCCTGTTTCCACATTGTAAGTAATCTAAACTAATCAAGGTCGCAATGCACCATTTTGAGTTCTTACTGCTGGCCACGGAAACGTTTGTCTGTACCTCGGACGAGACAGTCCCCTAAAACAGTTGATCTCTTGGAAACCGACGTATCCTTCTTTGCACTAAAGCTAGTCTCAATAGCAGAAACTTGCCTGTTCGTGCTATGTTCCCCGAGAATCCATCAGTCTCTACATTTTTCGAATTCTCATACTTGTTTTAAATGGGGATAGTCACCGACGACTGCTGCACTAACAGCCTACCTTTCTTACGTTTTCTGGATTTAACCCATCTATGTGATTGTATCTAAGACGTTCCCCCCTTCCTATAACTGCCATCCATCATATACTGTTGCAGTTGCAAATTCCTCATTGCTTCTATATCTCCAACCGATCCATCCGCTCTGATAGGAATCGCAACCAGCAACATTTATTGAAATTATAATCCTTAGTAAGCGGTAAACTCTCCTTGAACTGCCATATCTGAGAAGAAGCGCATATCACCACTAAAGATCATTTTTAGTCCTTCACAATGTGAAGCAGTTTTTTGAAGAAGTGACTGAGAATATTGATGAAGGCAGAGTAGTACATTTTGCTTTCTGGACTTCAGGAAAGCGTTTGCCACGATTCCACATGCCAGATAGTATAGCAGGAGTAAATCACATACGATCCAAAGTAAGGTTAACAATTGGATGCAAAACTGCCTTGAAGATAGAAATAAAGAGTAGTCATAGATGGTTGTTGTTTGCACTGGTGGCTTGTGGGAAGTCGTGTCTAGAAGGATTGACTGTTGTATCACCACTTCTTGTCATCTATATAAACGGTTTGGACATGAATTTCGAACGCATTCCAAGATTTGTGGTTTCACAACTTGTTACTCTGCAGATATCATCAACTCCACACCGACGTAACTAACAGTAAAAGTGCGCTTATCCCGATTTCCTGTGCTTGTCCCATATCATTGTTGGGAAAAACAGATATACCTTGTCTCGAAACTTTTAAAATAAATGAGTAAGGAGAGGAGATTTGAGGAATTAACAACCATTTATTTCATGGCCATGAGGAATTATACCTTCGTTCAGAACGAAGTCACACACAATTCCAAGAAAATACAGTATTTTACAAGTTATAAAGAAAATGCACTCCCACTGCCAAATATTTAAGCAAACTAGGGGCAGTCGTAAGCTTTCCATACATTGTCCAGACCTGCATCCTGAATGTCAGCAAAACTCAATGTTATCTTGTACTGCTGGTTCAGCTTGTCTAATTTTACCAATAAGAGACAGATAATTAATATATCATTCAGTGAAGTAGCACTAATGGCCTGAGAAGCAGAGAAAGACAGCAGTTCCAAGATCAGGCTATGAAAACCGAATTCATCAGCCAGGCCTCAGGCGGCAATGCACATAGCAAGCCGCAAAAATTGTTTTATGGAAACAAACGCCTTCCGTACAGTTTTGTGTCAATATTTTTCAATTCTTCTGCAATCGCACAATCCCTACAACGTAGGGACAGGCCATTTGGCCCAACAGGTCCACACCAAGACTCTGAAGACTCACATCCCTACCGGATCCCTGTAAGCTTACATGTGCCATGGCTAATCGTCCTGAACAGCACATCCCAGTATCATTTCGGCAATTTAGCACGGCCAATAAATCTGCCCTGCAAACCTTTGGATTGTGTTTGCAAATTGGAATACCTGCAGGTCACCCACTCAGATGCAGGGAGACCTTGAAACTCCACACCGAGAATCGCCCGAGGCTATAATTAAACGAGACTTTCTGGTGCTGTGAGGCAGCAGTGGTAACCACAGCACGAACAATCCGCCCGTTCTGAGCTCGTGTGCCGCAATTTCCTGGAACGTTATGATGTTTGAAGTTGTATCCAAATATTTTTGTAACATTTCCGGCTTCCACTACCTCCTCAGTCAGTTTTCCGTGACATGCTGAGTGAAAAAAAACAACTTATTTTCTCGAATTCCCGCTGAATTTGCTACACCTTGCACCTGGGTATGCAGTCTCATGACCGATCTTTCATGATTTGGAGATGCCGGTAATGGACTGGGGTGTACAAAGTTAAAAATCATGCAACTCCAGATTATGGTCCAACAGCTTTAATTGGAAGCTTTAGCTTTCAGAGGTTTGCTCCTTCATCACACGATTGTGGGCTATTGCTTCCAATTAACCTTGTTGCACTGCAACCTGGTGTTGTGTGATTTTTATATTTAATACAACATGCAAGAGGAACAGCTGCTCTCCACTTACTCTGTCCAAAGCCCTCATAATCTCATACACCTCAAACATGAGCCAACTCAGTATTCTTTGCTCGATAGAAAGCAATCCAAGTCTATGTCGTCTCGACCTATAGCACATTTTCTTCATTCCAGGCAACATCCTGACGAACCTTGCCTGTACACCCTCTAGTGTTATCACATGCTTCCTTTCGGGAAGTGACCAGATCCGCACATAGCTTCAGAAGCCCAACATTACCTCCTTGCTCTTGTACTCTGACACGACAGAAAAAAATCAAGTGACCTCTAAACCGTCTTAACTGCTATAATCGCTTTGCAGACCTTAAATAACGGAGACTAATTAACTGAGGATCCCAGCTTCCCACTATTCATTAAATGCAACTGCATCTTCTTTTCTTCTTCCTTAACAGGTGAAATGCTATCTGCGATTGGACTACCATTCTGAGCATTGCATCGAAGGTATGGTTAGTAATTTTGTTGATTACATCAAAACAAATGCTGTGGTGGACAGTGAAGACCACTATGCCTGAAAGCAACGGAACCTTGGATCAAATGTACAATTGCAGAGAGGGGAGTGGAAAAATTGAGTTTAACAAAGATAAATGTGTGTTGCTGCATTTGGGAAAGGCAAATTAGGGCATGACTTATGCAATTAATGGTACTTTCTGGAGTTGGGTTGCTACGAAAAGAGACTTTGGAGTGCAGGTTCATCATTCCTTGAAAAGTCAGTCGCAGGTAGACAGGGCAGTGGAGAACGTGTTTTTCATCCTTGACTTTATTGGGCAGTGCATTGAGTATTGGAGTTTGGATGTCATCCTGCAGTTGTACAGGACATTGATAAGGGTAACTTAAAATACTCGATTAATTTCCGATCTGCCTACTATCGAAAGTGTACTGTAATGCTGGATTTCGAGATGGTGAGTTCTCAGGCGAGGCTGAAAAGGCAAAAGCTTTTCTCTCCGGAGCACAAGAGGATGATGGGTGACCTTTTGATGCGCATGCACAGGGTGAAAGGTTAATAAGATTATTTTTCCACCTTTGAAGAGTGCACAACAAGTGGTCATACCTTTCCAGTGCTTCAGGAAAGATTTAACAGCGAACCGAGGGGTAATGTTTTCACGCCGAGGGTGGTGCACATGTAGAATGAGCTGCCGGAGAAGTAATGGAATTGCGTACAATTCAAACATTAAAAAGGCATCTGGGCGGGAAACATGAATAAGAAGCGTTTACAGAGATATGGGCCAAATGGTCGCCAATGGGACGAGATCAGTTTCGATTATCTTGTCGGCACTAAAATGTTCGACAGAAGGTCTGTTTTTATGGTTCAGGACTCTATGTTTATGTAATGTTTTGACTGTCACACTCTACCTTCCTAAAACGTGTGCAGATTTAATCATCGAAACCCACAACACTGCTAATCAAGTTGGACATCAGAAAGAATCCCACTGGATCGATTTATAGTTTTTATTTTTGTTCTCAGTTTTATGTGTAGGTTACCCCTTGAACATATTAGCAAGATAGTCCGAATGCAGCTTAGCAAAAGAACAAAATATTTGTTGTGGAAATGGAAAAAATTACTCGCTCTTCTGTGTCAGTTGACATTTTGTGGAGTGATTGTATTGTAAATATCAGAAAGGAAAACATAAGCTATTATCCAACAGACAGCCCTGAAAGTAAGGGAACAAAGACCATTTACAACCCAGGAACAGGTCCTTCGGCCCTCCAATCCTGGCTGATCCATATCTACTGCCTAAAACTAATACCAAATCCCAAAGCAGCTGTAAACATCTTCTCTCGACCTATTCACCTGCCAGACGCACCTGAAATGAATCGACCGTTCCTGCCTCTGCTACCTTCTGTTGGCATCGCGTTTGATGCACGTACTACCCTCTATGTAATTTACATTCTGCGTGTATCCCTTTAACCTTTTCACCTCTCACCTTGAACTTGTGAACTCCCGTTATTGAATCCCTCACCCTGGGAACAAGCTTACATCTATCCATTCTGTCTATACCCTTCATGATTTTGTAGACCTTAATGAAGTCCCCACTCAATCTAATGAAAACAATCCAAATCTACTCAACCTGCCTTCATGACATATCCTTCCATACCAGTCAACATCCTCGTAAACCTTCCCTGAATCATCTCCAAAGTGTCCACATTAGTTTGGTAATATGGAAACCAGAACTGCATACTGATTTCTAAATGCCACTGAACCAAAGTCTTGTCGTAATTTAACATGACCTGCCAGCGCATACATTCAGTACCTAGTCCGATGAAGGCAAGCAAACAATATGCCTTCTCGGTCACTCCATCTACCTCTGCATCTAAATTAAAGGTAAAAGGGACCTGAATCCCAGATCTCTCTGCTCATCAACTATTCCTCAGGCTATTCCGTTTGCAGATGGAAATGTGTTGCTGGAGAAGCGCAGCAGGTCAGGCAGCATCTAGGGAACAGGAGAATCGACGTTTCGGGCATTAGCCCGAAACGTCGATTCTCCTGTTCCCTAGATGCTGCCTGACCTGCTGCGCTTCTCCAGCAACACATTTCCATCTCTGATCTCCAGCATCTGCAGACCTCATTTTCTCTATTCCGTTTACAGCAAAGTTTGCTCGAAAATTAGACTTTCAAGCATGCATCACCTCACATTTGCTTGGATTGAACACCATCTGCCATTTCGCCGCACAACTCTCCAATCTATCTATTATCTCCTGTATTCTTTGACAACCTGTTATGCTTTCTGCTCCTCCACCAATCTTCGTGTCATCTGCCAATTACTGATCAGGCGATCAATGCCCTCTTCCAGATCATCTATGTATATCATAAACAACAGTGGCCCCAGCACTGATCCCTGTGGAACACCACTGGCCTCCTTTCTTCATTTCGTGAAACTTCCTTCAATGACTACTCTCTATCTCTTGCTGCTCAACTAATTCTATATCCACGTAGCTACAACACTCTGCACTCCATGAGATTTTACCATCACCATTAGCTTACCATCGGGAACTTTATCAAACGCCTTACTAAAGTCCATGTATATAACATCTACAGCCCTTCATTCATCTATAAACTTGGTTACTTCTTCAAAGAACTATTTTAAGTTTGCAAGGCGCAATCTCTCCCGCGCAAAAACATGTTACCATCCACAGATGCCAATTATAAATACAATTTGTCCCTGAGTACATTCTCCAGCAACTTTCCCTAACACTGACGTTAGGCTCCCTGGTCTGTAATTGCCTGAAATCATCTCAAATACAGGAACAGCAGCCAGATGCCTTTTGGATTCCCACCAATTTGTGAAAGGCAAAGTAAGCATCAAATAGAAGTGGTGGTGGGTAGTGTGTGCAAACGACGAGGACAATTCGCAGGAATACCTGTGAATCTCGGGTGGACTCATAAGGAGTTGAAACACAGAGCAAAAATAATTCTGTGAAGTAGGAGTGGGAAGCGATTGTAAATCTCGACTGGAGCGGCAGATTACTTCACTTAATTTCATAAGGTTGTCAAAACATGCATACGTTCATAGAATCAAAGGATACTACATCAGAGAGTTAGGCACATCGACACAAACTGGTCCATGCTGACCAAAATGTCCACCGACGCTAATCCGAATTTCCCTGCACTTTTTCCATATTGTTCTAAAATTTCACACCATTGTATTTGTCCAAGTGACGTTTAAGTGTTTTAACTGTACCCACCTCAACAACTTCTGCTTGCAGGACGTTGCAAATGCATACCACATTCTGCGAAAAGAAGTTGCTCCACAGGTTCCCTTTAACTTTTCCACTTTAAACTTAATCTGTTGCTCTTTTGTCCTTGTTTCTACAATCATGGGGGGCGGGGGCGGGGGAAAGCTGAGTGTATTCATCCTGTCCATGCCTCTCATGATCTTATATATTTACATTCTTTACAGTGTGGAAACAGGCCATTCGGCCCAACAACTCCACACCGACCCTCCGAACAGCAACCCACCCAGACCCATTCCCCTACATTTACCCCGTCACCTAAAACTACAGGCACTTTAGCATGGCCAATTTTTGAAATGTGCGAGGAAACCGAAGCACACGGAGGAAACTCACACATACACGAGGAGAATGTGGAAGCTCCACACAGACAGTTGCCCGAGGCGGGAATTGAAGCCTGGTCTCTGGCGCTGTGAGGCAGCACTGCTAACCACTATGCCACCGTGCTGCCCACACTTGGATAAAACCCCCATGAGTCTCCAACGGACGAAAGAAAAAAAATGCATCTTGTCCAACCTGCCGTTGTAATTCAGACCGTTGAGTCCTGGCAACTTCGACATTTCTTCTGCATTCTTTCCATTTTAATAACATGCTTCCTCTAGCAAAGTGAGCACAACTGAACACAATACTCGAAGAGAACCCTCACCAACGTCCTGCACAAATTAACTTAACTTCTCAACGTCTGTCTCAATGTCTTGACGAATGGAAGCCAGTATCCCAAAGTCCTTCTTCACTGCGCTGGCTACCTGTGAAGCCACTTTCAGAGAACTCTGCACCTGAATTCCACTACACTCATTATGGTCATGCCATTCACCATGAAATTCTTACATCATTGTAACTTCAAAAATGCAAGACCTCACACTTACGTATATTAAACTACGTTTGACATTTCCCGACTCACAAGTGATTAAGGTCCTGCTGCACTTTAGGACAACCTTCCTTACCGTTCGCGGTATTGCTTCTTTAAGTATCATCAGCAAACTCAGTGCCTTGCATATTCTCATCCAGATTTACAGAACAAACAGCAATGGTCCCAGCACCGACGATTGAGTTACTCCAGGAGCCATGAGCCTCCAGTCTGCCAAGCATCCTTCCATGATCACCCTCTGCTACACTGAGGTTGTAAGGCATTCCCTCAGTCAGTGCTGAGGGAATGCCTTACTATCGGACGGTCAGTACTGTGGGAATGCTGCACTCTGGGAGTGACAGTAATGAGGGAGCACCACACTGTCAGAGGTTCAGCACTGAGAGTTTGCCACACTGTCGAAGAGTCAATACTCAGAGAGCACCACATAATCAGAAGGTCAGTACTGAGGAAAGCTGCACTGCCAGATCATCAGTATTGAGGGAACGCTACACTGTCAGAGAGTCAGTAAGGAGAGAGTTCTGAACTGTTGGTCAGCAGTGCTGAGGGAATGGCGCATTGTCGGAGCAACAGTACAGTGAGAGGTCAGTACTGAGGGAGTGTCACACTGTCAAAGGTTCAGTCCTCAGGGAATGCTACACTGTCAGAGGGTCAGTTCTGAGGGAGCGCTGCACCGTCAGAGGGTCAGTACTGAGGGAGCGCTGAACCGTCAGAGGGTCAGTACTGAAGGAGTGCTGCACTGTCAGAGGGTCAGTGCTGAGGGAGCACTGCACTGTCAGAGGGTCAGTACTGAGTGGTGCCACACTGTCAGCGGGTCAGTGCTGAGGGAGCGCTGCACTGTCAGAGGGTCAGTGCTGAGGGAGCGCTGCACTGTCAGTGGGGTTCAGTACTGAGTGGTGCCACACTGTCAGAAAGTCAGTGCTGAGGGAGTGCTTCACTATCAGTGGGGTTCAGTACTGAGTGGTGCCACACTGTCAGAGGGTCAGTGCTGGGGGAGCGCTGCACTGCCAGTGGGGTTCAGTACTGAGTGGTGCCACACTGTCAGAGGGTCAGTGCTGGGGGAGCGCTGCACTGTCAGTGGGGTTCAGTACTGAGTGGTGCCACACTGTCAGAAAGTCAGTGCTGAGGGAGCGCTTCACTGTCAGTGGGGTTCAGTACTGAGTGGTGCCACACTGTCAGAGGGTCAGTGCTGGGGGAGCGCTGCACTGCCAGTGGGGTTCAGTACTGAGTGGTGCCACGCTGTCAGAGGGTCAGTGCTGGGGGAGCGCTGCACTGTCAGTGGGGTCAGTACTGAGTGGTGCCACACTGTCAGAGAGTCAGTGCTGGGGGCATGTTGCACTGTCAGAGGGTCTTTACTGAGTGAGTGCTGAACTGTCAGTACTGAGAGTTTGCCGCACTGCCGGAGGGAGAGTACTGAGGGACTGCCACAGTGTTGGAGATTCGGAACTGAGGGAATACTGCAATGTTGGAAGGTCAGTAGTGAGGGAATTCCACACAGTCAGAGGGTCTTTACTGAGTGAGTGCTGAACTGTCATCGGGTCAGTATTGAGACAATGCTGCAATGTCAGAGGTCGGTACAGAGGGTGGGTTGCAACGTCAGAGGGTCAGCAAGGAGGGAGGTCCGCGCAGTCAGAGCGTCTTTATTGAATGAGTTCTGCGCAGTCAGTTGGTCAGTGCAGAGGATGTGCTGCTGTGTCAGAGGGTCAGTACTGAGGGATTGCCGCGCTGTCAGAGGGTCAGTGCTGAGGGATTGCCGCGCTGTCAGAGGGTCAGTGCTGAGGGATTGCCACGCTGTCAGAGGGTCAGTACTGAGGGAGTGCTGCACAGTTGGAGGGTCAGTACTGAGGGAGAGCTGCACAGTTGGAGGGTCAGTACTGAGGGAGAGCTGCACTGTCAGAGGGTCAGTACTGAGGGAGTGCTGCACTGTCAGAGGGTCAGTACTGAGCGAGTGCTGCACAGTTGGAGGGTCAGTACTGAGGGAGTGCTGCACTGTCAGAGGGTCAGTACTGAGGGAATGCTGCACTGTCAGAGGGTCAGTACTGAGTGCCGCACTATTGGTCAGTCAGTGCTAAGGGAATGCCGCACTGTTGGAGGTTTTGTACTGAGGGAGCACTGCATTGTCAGAGGGTCAGTAGTGTGGGAGTGCCGTATTGTTTTAGGATCAGTACTGAGGGTTTGCCGGTCTGCCAGAGGGAGTGTACTGAGGGAATACCGCTGTGGGAGGTTCAGAACTGAGGGAGCACCACTCTGTCAAAGGGTCAGTAGAGAGGAAGCGCCACACTGTTAAAGGGCCGTACTGAAAGAGTGCTGCTACCATCAGAGGGTCAGTACTGAGTGGTGCCACACCGTCAGAGGGTCAGTGCTGAGGGAGCGCTGCACTGTCAGAGGGTCAGTACTGAGGGAGTGCTGCACTGTTCATCGGTCAGTGCTAAGTGAGTGCTGCACTGTCGGAGGGTCAGTGCTGAGGGAGCACTACACTGTCAGAGGGTCAGTACTGAGGGAGTGCCACACTGACAGAGGGTCAGTACTGAGAACACGACACTGTCGATTGGTCAGTACTGAGGGAGCACTGCACTGTCAGAGGGTCAGTATTGAGACAGCATGACACTGTCAATGGGTGAGTATGATTTGGAGATGCCGGCGTTGGACTGGGGTGTACAAAGTTAAAAATCACACAACACCAGGTTATAGTCCAACAGGTTTAATTGGAAGCACACTAGCTTTCGGAGCGGATAGTGGAGGGCTCGATCGTAACACACAATTTATAGCAAAAATTTACAGTGTGATGTAACTGAAATTATACATTGAAAAATACCTTGATT
>NC_057716.1:116220008-116231819 GCF_004010195.1 Chiloscyllium plagiosum
AGGGCTGCACTAACAGGAGTTTAGTTCTGAGGGAGGGCCGCACTGACAGGAGTTTAGTTCTGAGGGAGGGCCGCACTGTCAGGAGTTTATATTGAGGGAGGGCCGCACTGTCAGGAGTTTAGTTCTGAGGGAGGGCCGCACTGTCAGGAGTTTAGTTCGGAGGGGGGGGGCCGCACTGTCAGGAGTTTAGTTCTGAGGGGGGGCCGCACTGTCAGGAGTTTAGTTCTGAGGGGGACCGTACTGTCAGGAGTTTAGTTCTGAGGGGGGACTGCACTTTCAGGAGTTTAGATCTGAGGGAGGGCAGCTCTGTCAGGAGTTTAGTTCTGAGGGAGGTCCGCACTGTCAGGAGTTTAGTTCTGAGGGGTGGGCTGCACTGTCAGGAGTTTAGTTCTGACGGGGGGCTGCACTGTCAGGAGTTTAGATCTGAGGGAGGGCAGATCTGTCAGGAGTTTAGTTCTGAGGGAGGGCCGCACTGTCAGGAGTTTAGTTCGGAGGGGGGGGCCGCACTGTCAGGAGTTTAGTTCTGAGGGAGAGCCGCACTGTCAGAAGTTTAGTTCTGAGGGAGTGCCGCACTGTCAAGAGTTTACTTCTGAGGGAGGCCGTATCTCAGGAGTTTAGTTCTGAGGGGGGGGCCGCACTGTCAGGAGTTTAGTTCTGAGGGAGAGCCGCATTGTCAGGAGTTTAGTTCGGAGGGGGGGCCACATTGTCAGGAGTTTAGTTCTGAGGGAGGGCCGCAGTGTCAGGAGTTTACTTCTGAGGGACAACCACATTCTCTGGAGTTTAGCTCGGAGGGGGGGGCAGCACTGTCAGGAGTTTTGTTCTGAGGGACGTCCACACTGTCAGGAGTTTAGTTCTGAGGAAGGGTCGCACCGTAAGGAGTTTGTTTCTGAGGGAGGGCCACACTGTCAGGAGTTTATTTCTGAGGGAGGGCCGCACTGTCAGGAATTTAGTTCTGAGGGAGGGCCGCACTGTCAGGGGTTTAGTTCGGAGGGGGGGGGCCGCAGTGTCAGGAGTTTAGTACTGAGGGAGGGCCGCACTGTCAAGTGTTTAGTTCTGAGGGAGGGCCGCACTGTCAGGAGTTTAGTTCTGAGGGAGTGCCGCACTGTCAGGTGTTTAGTACTGAGGGAGGGCCGCACTGTCAGGAATTTAATTCTGTGGCAGAGCCGAACTGTCAGGAGTTTAGTTCTGAGGGAGGGCCTCACTGTCAGGAGTTTATTACTGAGGGAGGGCCACACTGTCAGGTGTTTAGTTCTGAGGGAGGGCCACTCTGTCAGGGGTTTAGTACTGAGGGAGGGCCACACAGTCAGGAGTTTAGTACTGAAGGAGGGCCACACTGTGAGGAGTTTAGTCCTGAGGGAGGGCCAAACAGTCAGGAGTTTAGTACTGAGAAAGGGCCGCATTGTCAGGATTTTAGTTCTGAGGGAGGGCCGCACTTTCAGGAGTTTAGTTCTGAGGTAGGGCTGGACTGTCAGGAGTTTATTTTTGAGGGAGAGCCGCATTGTCAGGAGTTTAGTTTTGAGTGATGGCCACACTGTCAGGAGTTTAGTTCTGAGGCAGGGCCACAGGATCAGGAGTTTAGTTCTGAGGCAGGGCCACATTGTCAGGAGTTTAGTCCTGAGGGAGGGCCGCACTGTCAGGCGTTCAGTACTGAGGGAGGCCCGCACTGTCAGGAGTTTAGTTCTGAGGGAGGGCCGCACTGTCCGGTGTTTAGTTCTGAGGCAGGGCCGCACTGTCAGGAGTTTAGTACTGAGGGAGGGCCGCACTTTCAGGAGTTTAGGTCTGAGGCAGGGCCGCACTGTCAGGTATTTAGTTCAGAAGGAGGGCCGCACTGTCAGGAGTTTAGTACTGAGGAGGGCCGCACTGTCACGAATTCAGTTCTGATGGAGGGCCGCACTGTCAGAAGATTAGGACTGGGGGAGGGCCACACTGTCAGGAGTTTAGTTTTGAGGGACGGTCACACTGTCAGTAGTTTAGTTCTGAGGGAGGGCCGCACTGTCAGGAGTTTAGTACTGAGGGAGGGCCGCACTGTCAGGAGTTTAGTTCTGAGGGAGGGCCGCACTGTCAGGTGTTTAGTTCTGAGGGAGGGCCACTCTGTCAGGGGTTTAGTACTGAGGGAGGGCCACACAGTCAGGAGTTTAGTACTGAAGGAGGGCCACACTGTGAGGAGTTTAGTCCTGAGGGAGGGGCAAACAGTCAGGAGTTTAGTTCTGAGGTAGGGCCGGACTGTCAGGAGTTTATTTTTGAGGGAGCGCCGCATTGTCAGGAGTTTAGTTTTGAGTGATGGCCACACTGTCAGGTGTTTAGTTCTGAGGGAGGGCCACAGGATCAGGAGTTTAGTTCTGAGGGAGGGCCGCACTGTCAGGTATTTAGTTCAGAAGGAGGGCCGCACTGTCAGGAGTTTAGTTCTGAGGGAGGGCCGCACTGTCAGGTATTTAGTTCAGAAGGAGGGCCGCACTGTCAGGAGTTTAGTTCTAGGGAGGGCCGTACTGTCAGGAGTTTAGTTCTGAGGGAGGACCGCACTGTCAGGTGTTTAGTTCTGAGGCAGGGCCGCACTGTCAGGAGTTTAGTACTGAGGGAGGGCTGCACTTTCAGGAGTTTAGTTCTGAGGGAGGGCCGCACTGTCAAGTGTTTACTTCTGAGGCAGGGCCGCACTGTCAGGTGTTTAGTTCTGAGGGAAGGCCACACTGTCAGGGGTTTAGTTCTGAGGGAGGGCCACACAGTCAGGAGTTTAGTACTGAGGGAGGGCCACACAGTCAGGAGTTTTGTTCTGAGGGAGGTCCACACTGTCAGGATTTTAGTACTGAGGCAGAGCCGCACTGTCATGTGTTTAGTACTGAGGGAGGACCGCACTGTCAGGAGTTTAGTTCTGAGGGAGAGCCGCACTGTCAAGGGTTTAGTACTCAGTGAGAGCCGCACTGTCAGGATTTTAGTTCTGACGGGGGGCCGCTCTGTCAGGAGTTTAGTTCTGAGGGAGGGCTGCACAGTCAGGAATTTAATTCTGAGGCAGAGCCGCACTGTCAGGAGTGTAGTACTGAGGGAGGGCCACACAGTCAGGAGTTTTGGTCTGAGGGAGGGCAGCACTGTCAGGAGTTTAGTACTGAGGGAGGGCCTCACTCTTTCGGGGTTAGTACTGAGGAGGGCCGCACTGTCACGAATTCAGTTCTGATGGAGGGCCGCACTGTCAGAAGATTAGGACTGGGGGAGGGCCACACTGTCAGGAGTTTAGTTTTGAGGGACGGTCACACTGTCAGTAGTTTAGTTCTGAGGGAGGGCCACACTGTCAGGAGTTTAGTACTGAGGGAGGGCCACAGGATCAGGAGTTTAGTTCTGAGGGAGGGCCGCACTGTCCGGTGTTTTGTTCTGAGGCAGGGCCGCACTGTCAGGAGTTTAGTACTGAGGGAGGGCCGCACTTTCAGGAGTTTAGTTCTGAGGCAGGGCCGCACTGTCAGGTATTTAGTTCAGAAGGAGGGCGGAAATTTCAGTAGTTTAGTACTGAGGGAGGGCCGCACTGTCAAGTGTTTAGTTCTGAGGGAGGGCCGCACTGTCAGGAGTTTAGTTCTGAGGGAGGGCCGCACTGTCAAGTGTTTAGTTCTGAGCGAGGGCCGCACTCTCAGGTGTTTAGTTCTGAGGCAGGGCCGCACTGTCAAGTGTTTAGTTCTGAGGGAGGGCCGCACTCTCAGGTGTTTAGTTCTGAGGCAGGACCGCACTGTCAGGAGTTTTGTTCTGAGGGAGAGCCACACTGTCAGGGGTTTAGTAGTGAGGGAGGGCCGCACTGTCAGGAGTTTAGTTCTGAGGGAGGGCCTCACTGTCCCGTGTTTAGTTCTGAGGCAGGGCCGCACTGTCAGGAGTTTAGTTCAGAAGGAGGGCGGAAATTTCAGTAGTTTAGTACTGAGGGAGGGCCGCACTGTCAAGTGTTTAGTTCTGAGGGAGGGCCGCACTGTCAGCTGTTTAGTTCTGAGGGAGGGCCGCACTGTCAGGAGTTTAGTTCTGAGGGAGGGCCGCACTGTCAAGTGTTTAGTTCTGAGGGAGGGCCACACTCTCAGGTGTTTAGTTCTGAGGCAGGGCCGCACTGTCAGGAGTTTTGTTCTGAGGGAGAGCCGCACTGTCAGGGGTTTAGTAGTGAGGGAGAGCCGCCCAGTCAGGAGTTTAGTACTGAGGGAGGGCCACACTGTCAGGTGTTTAGTTCTGAGGGAGGGAAGCTCTGTCAGGAGTTCAGTTCTGAGGGAGGGCCGCACTGTCAGGAGTTTAGTTCTGAGGGAGGGCCGCACTGTCAGGTGTTTAGTTCTGAGGGAGGGAAGCTCTGTCAGGAGTTTAGTTCTGAGGGAGGAAAGCTCTGTCAGGAGTTTAGTTCTGAGGGAGGGCCGCACTGTCAGGAGTTTAGTTCTGAGGGAGGGAAGCTCTGTCAGGAGTTTAGTTCTAAGGGATGGCCGCACTGTCAGGTGTTTAGTTCTGAGGGAGGGCCTGCTGACTATCCCTAATCATCCCCTTCCTGATGAAGGGCTTATACCAGAAATATCGATTCTCCTGCTCCTCGAATGCTGTCTGTCCAGCTGCGCTTTTCCCGTTCCTCACTCTTCAATTCTGACCTCCATAATCTGTAGTCCTCACCTTCTCCCAGTTGATTATCCCTAATCATTCTTTAACTCTTACCCCCCATATAAATCCTATCCTTCTGAAGCACCTCCAACAACTTTCCCACCACTGAGGTCAGACTCCCAGGTTTACAGTTCCCAGGCTTCTCCGTAATAAAGGTACAACATTAGCCACTCTCCAGTCATCAGGCACCCTCACCTGTGATTCTCAATTATGCAAATATTTCTACAAATGGCCCGCAATTTCCTCCCATACAAAGCGTTCCCCTACTTTCACTTCAGTCACTTCTCCTGTTTTGTTACCCTAGAAAAGGTCATCTTCTGCTCCTTTTCTGACAGGAACATTTACACAATGATAAAGGAAATGTTCTCGAAGTAATTTAACAAATTCTCCACCCACCAAACCTTTCACACTATGGTAATCCTCATCAATGTTTGGAAAATTAAATTGCTTACTATTACAACCTCTTTATTCTGACATATATCTGAGATCTCTCTGTACATTTGTCCCTCAAGTTCCCTCTGATTATTGCAGCGTCTGACCAAGCTGATCCTTTTTATTTAAGTTTGATAACACAATTACGTTTAAAAAAAAGCGCTCCTCCATGATTTAAAATAAATCTTTTTGTTTATTCATTTAGAACATGCATTGCCCTGAGTCAACCACATTGCTGTGGGTCTGGAGTCACATGTAGGCCAGACCAGGTAAGGATGTCAGATTCCTTCTCAAAAGGACATTAGTGAACCAGATGGTGTTTATTTTCCCCCTAACATTCAACAATGAATTCATGGTCATCATTAGATTCTTAACTCCAGATTTTATTGAATACCAATGCCACCATCAGCCATGCTGGGATTCGAACCCTCATCCTCCCAACATTACACAGGTCTCCATATTACTCGGCTTAGCAAAAATACCATTAGAACATCACCTCACTATTTGGCGACGATTTTTTAAAAAAAAAGTCCGTCCTTCTCTGTGAACAAATTGAGATAAATTACTGAGCCCGTCCATGTGTCGCCTCTCCAAATAGTCAGTTAACAGAAATCTTGGGTTTGTATTTTCCATTTTTGTGATAAAAGAGCTAAAAATGAATTAAAAAATAATCTTACACCACAGATTTGTAATTTCTGAAGCTGGAGGGGGGTTAAAGAGATAAGGAGGGTTGTGAGGCTGGAGGAGGAATTACAGAGACAGGGAGGGAGCATTGTGGGAGAAAAGAGAAACAAACCGTGACATTTCACAGCTGCCCTCGGAGACAGCTCACTCTCAGAACTACTACAGCTGGGGATCAGCTCTTATTACATAAATCATAGTCTGTTTAATTTTTGTAAATCTACCATAGTGAATAAGGTGAGGGTTTCTTTTTAATGTGTCTTACAGTCTCTTGATTACATTTTAAAATATAAAGCGTAGGTCTTAAGTTATTCTGGAGTAATGTTTTGTAGAGCAGTAAGACTGTGCCTTTTCCTGGGTCTGTAAAATTTTAAGGTGCAGAGATGGACATTCATAGATTGATATGCTTTTCCTGTCAGATGTGGGCGATCATGGAGAATTTCAATGATCCTGATGATTATGTCTGCAGGAAGTGAGGTTGCAAATCCCATTGGATCGGTTGGCGCGGGGCAGTTAAAGGCGGTTAGGAATTGACGGGGGGGGCAGGGGTGGTCAGTGAGCATGATAGGTGGCAGTCTCAGGATGGTAGGACACTGTAGATACAGTCACGTGGATGGGTTACCTCTACGAAAGGTAGGAGAGGTAGGCAGGTAATGCAGCAGTCTCCCGTGGCTGTCTCCATCTCAAACAAGTATACTGCTTTGGAAAAGTTAGGGGGTGATAGACTCTCAAGTGACTAACGCACTGACAGCCAAGTTCCTGGTACTGAGACTCTCTCCAATGTAATGAGAGGTATATCAGGTTCCAGATGATCAATGATGATAGGGCATTCTCTGGTATAGGTCACAGACTGCCGTTTCTGCAGCTGACAGTGAGACATCAGAATGGAGTGGTGCCTCCCTGGTGCCAAGGTCAAGGATGTCTCCGAGAGGGAGCAGAATCTTCTCAAAAAGGGAGAATAACCAGTGGGATGTGGTTGTACATTGGTACCAATGACAAAGGAAGAGAAAGGATGAGGTCCTGATGAGAATATGGCAAATTAGCCTGGAGGTTTAAAAAGTAGGTCCTCAAGGATAGCAATATCTGGATTAGTTCTGGTGCCTCATGCTAATGCCAGTAGGAATAGCAGGATGGAGGAGATGAATGAGTGGCTGTGGACCTGGTGGAGCTGAGAAGGATTCACATTTTTGAATCATTGGAATCTCTTGTGGGATAGAATCGACTTGCATAAGAAGGATGGATTGTACCTGCATTGGAAGGGAAGATTTTCCTGTGCTACTTAGGAGGAATTGAACCAGTGAGGGAGTGGGAGTAAACCCAAAGAGACAGTAAGGAAAGAGGTAAGTCTGAGGCTGATACTGTTTAGAGGTCAGACTGTCAAGGCAGGCAAGGGCACGTCACAGAATGAGGTCACCCTACATTTATTTCAATGCAAGTGGCCTGACAGGGAAGGCAGATGAGCTCAGGGTATGGTTTTGAACGTAGGACTGGCATATAACAGCAATTACAGAGGCATGAATCAGGGCTGGATAGGACCAGTACCTCACTGTTCCTGGGTATAGATGCTATAGCAAGGATAGAACAGGGGAAGTGGCATTTTTGATGAGGGATAACATTACAGCTGGGCTTCAGGAGGACACTCCTGGTCCTACATCCAGGCAAGTTATTTGGGTGGGACTGAGATAGCAGAAAGGGATGATCACCTCATTGGGATTGTATTATAGACGCCCACCCAATAGTCAACAGGGAATTGAGAAGTAAGTTTACCAGGAGATCTGTATCTGTTATCTGTAAGAATAAAATGGTTGCAATTAGAAGGGGGTTTAACTTTACCAACATCACCTCTTAGTGCTGTAGTGTTAAGGGCTATTTGTTCAATGTGTACGAGAACAATTCAGATTCAGTTTCTAGGATGTAACTACTAGAGCAGGAACAAAACTTAACCTTTTTCTTTATTCATTCACAGGATGAGGGTGTCACTGGCTGGGCCCAGAGGGCAGTTAACAGTCAACCACGTTGCGATTGGTCTGGAGTCCCATGTAGGCCAGATCAGGTAAGGATGGCAGATTCCTTCCCTAAAGGTTATTAGTGAAACAGATTATGCTTTTTAACCAACAATCGACAACGGATTCATTGTCATCATTAAATGCTTAATTCCAGATTTTTTGTTAAATTCAAATATCCCCATCTGCCGTGGTGGGATTCAAACCCAGGTCCCCAGATCGTTTCTGGGTCTCTGGATTAACTGTCTATTGATAATATCACCAGGTCATCACCGCCTCCTCTCTTGGGAAATGAGGCAGGGTGAGTGACTGAGGTATCAGTGGGCAGCACGTCAGCACCAAAGATCCCACAGTATTGTGGCTCAGTGGTTAGCGCTGCTTCCTCAGCACCAGGGACCTGGGTTTGATTCCTGCCATGGGTGACTCTCTGTATGGAGTTTGCACATTCTCCCCATGTCTGACGGAGTTTCCTTCAGGTGCTCTGGTTTCCTCCCACAGTCCAAAGATGTGAAAGTTTGGTGATTTAGCCATGGTACATTGTCCAGAGTGTCCAGACGCACTAGATGACGTGTTTAGATTTGCAGGAAAATGTCTGCCTGATTTTGAAGAGATCTTTTGGGGCCTTGGACAGAGGTGATGGGTGAGGTGTGGGCACAGGACTTACATCTCCTGTGGTGGCAAGGGAGGGCGCTGGTATGGAGGGTGGGTTTAAGGGATGGTGTGGACCTAACAAGGGAGTCGAAGAGGGAATGGTCTATGTGGAATACAGATAGGGGTGGGGAGGGAAATGTATCCCTGATGCTGGGGTCTGACTGTAGGTAGCGGAAATGGCAGCGGTTAATGCACTGTATCTGGAGATTAGTGTGGAGGATATGCATTGGAGGGCATTGTTGATCACGTGGGAAGGAAATTGATTGGAAAGCCTTTCTGAGATGTTCTGGAGTGGAATTGCTCCTCCTCAGTGCAGATCTGGGAGAAGTGGAGGAATTGGGTACAGGGCTATACTCGAGAGTAATCAGGAGAGCAAAAAGGGGACATGAAATTACTCCAGAAAATGGTTTAGGGTGAATCCAAAGAGATTATGCAAATACATCACCGATAAAAGAATAACCAGGCAGATCAACAAGGCGGTCTATGGAACCACAGAAGCTGGGAGAGATATTATGCGAGTATTTCACATTTATTTTTAATGGATAATGAAATGGAAGCTAGAGAGTTTGGAGAAATAAATAGTGATAACTTGATAAACGTCCATATTACAGAGAAGGTGGTACTGGATGTCTTACATCGTATTAAGGTGATAAATGAATGGGACCTGATCAGATGTATCTCAAACCTTTGTGGAAAGCTAGTGAGGTGATTGCTGGACCCCTCCTGAGATGTTTGTATCATCGATAGTCACAGGTGAAGTACTGGAAGATGGCTGCAATGATTTTAAAAAGGTGGTAAGGAAAGGCCGGGGAACAACAGATCAGTGAGCCTTTTCACAGAGATTCCTAGAGAACCGTTCCTAGAGTAATTTCATGTCCCCTTTTTGCTCTCCTGATTTCCCTCGAGTATAGTCCTGTACTGAATTCCTCCACTTCTTCCATATGTGCACTCAGGACGAGCAATTCCACTCCAGAATATCCCAGTGGCAGGCAAGTTGTTGGAAGGGACTCTGAGGAATAGGATTTACATGTGTTTGGAAAGGCAAGGCATGATTAGGGATAGTCAACACGGCTTTGTGCGTGGGAAATTGTGTCTCACTAACTTGATTGAACCTTTTGAAGAATGACAAAGATGATTGAAGGGAGACTGTGGACGTTGTCAGTATGGACTTCAGAAAGACATTCAACAAGGTTCCGCAAAGCAGACAGGTTACCAAGGTTAGATAACATGGAATGCACGGAGAACTAGCCATTTGGATACAAAATTGGCTTGAAGGTAGGGGCAGAGGGTGGTGATCGAGGGTTGCTTTGTTGTCTGGAAGCCTATGAACAGCAGTGTGCTGCAAGGATCGATGCTGGTCTTTTTATATAAATGATTTGGATGTGAATGAGGTATGGTCAGTCGGTTTACAGAAGACACCAAAATTGGAGGTGTAGTGGACAGCAAAGACGTTTACTTCAGTGTAGAATGGAATCTTGATCAGATGGGGCAATGGGCTGAGGAATGGCAGACAGTATAATTTAGATACATGTGAGGTGCTGCATTTTGGAAAGGCAAATCAGGGCAGGACTTATACACTGAATGGGAAGGTCCTGGAGAGCTTTGCTGGACAACGAAAACTAGGAGTGCAGGTTCACAGTTCCCTGGAAGTAGAGTCCCAGGTAGGCAGGGTAGTGAAGGCAGCGTTTGGCACACTTTCCACTATTGGACAATGCATGAATACAGAAGTTGTGATGTCCTATTGTGGCTGTATAGGACATTGATTTAAGGCTCTTCTGGAATTCTGTTTTCCGTTCCAGTCTCCCTCTTCTAGGAATGATATTGTGAAACTAAAAACGTTCAGAAAAGTTTTGCAAGGGCTTTGCCAGGTTTGGACGATTTGAGCTACTGGGAAAGCCTAAACAGGGTAGGAGTATTCTCCATGGAGTGTTAGAGACTGAGAGGTGATCTTGTCAAGATTTATAAAATCATGATGGGCATGAATAAGGTGAACAGTCAGGGTCATTTTCCCATGTGTGATGGGTTCAAAACTAGAGGGCACAGCATAAGGTGTGAGGGAAAAGATTAAAAGGGGTCTTAGGGGCAACTTCTTCACATCGAGGGTGGTGCTTGTATGGAATGAGCAGCCTGGGGAAGGGGTGGACACTGGTACAATTACAACATTTAAAAGGCATCTGATTGGATACATGAAGAGGAAGGATTTCGAGGGATATGGGCCAGCTCCTGGCAAATGGGAATCCAGGATTCCTGGTTGGCATGCATGAGTTGAACCATAGGGATTGTTTCTGTGTTGAACATCTCTATGACACAAATAAATTAAACCTAAAAGATTTCTCTTTTATCGAGATGTAACATAATTTCATATAATTCTCCTTGGAGCTGAGAAGGTTAAGCAGTGATTTCGACCAGGAGCAGATAGTTTTCAGGGATATTTAATTTACAGAGAGAAATTATAAACTTTTGTGACCATTTTTAGTAACTACTTTCGTTGGCAAATAATGCAGGGTGAAAATGTGAAGGTTGTTTTACTCAGTGAGTGTGAAGGGAGTGGGAGAGACAGCAGAGACTGGGAGAGAAATGGAGTTAGTGTGCACTGGGAGGGTTTATAACCACATGATCCAGGCTGCGAGACCTGAATTAGAAATTCCCGGTGAAATAAAACCAAAAGAACTGCGGGCGATATAAATCAGGAACAAGAACCAGAAGGTGCTGGACACATTCAGCAGGTTTGGCAACATCTGTGAAGAGATTTCAGAGTTAACGTTTCTGAGCCGGTGACCCTTCCTCAGAGCTGATAGTCGGAAAATATTGGTTTATATGCTGAAGGGTGTGGGGAGGATGTAAGGTGTAAAGGATAGGTAGGGATAGAGTGAAAAGAAGAGCTGGATAAAGGAGTGGATAACAATGTTGTTGGGAGGGTGAGTCACTGTTAAAGGAGACTTGGTGACTAACCAGAGGTAGTGTGTAATGGCAGGCTATGTGATAACAAAACCTGGTGTGTGGGAGAGAGGGCTCGGACATGGGGGAGTTCAGGCTTTAAACTATTGAACTTGGTATTGAGTCCAGAGAGCTGAACGGTTCCCAAATGGAAAACAAGGTGTTGTTCTTCCAACTTACGCTGATCTTTGCTGGAACACTGAAGGAAGTGTGATACAGATGTTGGCCAGCGAACAGGGTAGTGTGTTAAAGTGGCAGTTAACTGGAAGCTCGAGGTCTCTGGTTAAATGCAGAATATAGATTATCAATCAGGATTTCTGCCAACTCCGAGATGCCACCATCAGACGCATTTCCCTCCCCTCCCTTGTCCACCTACTGCAGGGACTGTTCCTTCTCGGTCACTATGGCCCACTCCCCCGTCGTTCTCAACATCCCCCTCACAAAACCAGCCCCTTCCCGCGCACCATCCCCGTCCCCACCCGAAAAGTACCCCCTCAAAATTCCCCTCTCC
>NC_057716.1:116235153-116237096 GCF_004010195.1 Chiloscyllium plagiosum
CCTTCCCTCTCAACAACTCCCTCCCCACCCCTGAACCTTCTCTCTCAGCATCCCCCTCCCCACCTCAGTACCTTTCCAGTTATTACCGTAAGAAGATAAGCACTGGGCACAAGAGAGGCAATGCAGCCCTTCGAACCAGCTCCATCATTCAATATCATGATGATTGAGCTCACCTCGGTCTCAGCTGGATTTTCCCGCCTGCTCTCTCTCACCCTTCAACTCATTGCAAAGTAAACATCTGTATCTCTTCATTACATTGACTCATTGTCCTGGCATCCACTGCATTTTGAATAAGGAATTCCACAGAATCACAACACACTGAGAGAGGTACATTCTTCTTCATGAGAATAGAATAGAGTCCCCATAGTGCAGAAACACCCATCGATTCCACACCAACACTATGGTGAGCATCCCATTCAGACACACCTACTCCCTGTAACCCTGCGTTTCCCGTGGCTAATTGTCTAACCGGCACATGCATGAACATTATGGGCAATTTAGCATGGGCAATACACCTAAACTGCACATCTTTGGACTGACTGAGGAAACTGGAGCACCTAGAGGAAACCCACGCAGACATGGGGAGAACGTGTAAACACCACACGGTCACCTGAGTCTGGAATCAAACCTGGGTCCCTGACTCTGTGAGGTAGCACTTCTAACCATTGAGACACCTCTGCTTAAAATCTGCTACCCGTTATTAACCTCGTTATCCCCCAGTTGGCTGAATCTCTTTTCCTTACATCAGAAGTCGGTTTGTATAAGCGGATGTCTCAGTAAAACCCAGTGCCATCCCACATGTCCTGTGTGTCTGAATGGGGATCAAAAAACACAACACCCTCCACCCACAAATTTCATTCACTTTCTCTAGACAGGTCTCCAGGGGCTGCATGGGGACTACAACTCCCACAATCCCTGAGGCAGGGAACATGCATGTGTGAGGAATCCTGGCACTGTACATGTACAGAACGTGAGCGGGTGTTGGAGTATGTGCTTTGGGGTAATTAGCGGAAAGCATTTCACACTGTGATTAGCTGGAGGAGGGACTAATCTGCTTAGAGTATTGATCTGTTGGGGGGGGGGGTCAAAGTGTCACCACACTCACACGGGACCACTTTCCATCCCCAACTTGTCATAACACTGGGAATTGACCAATGGGAAACAAGGAAGAATCTGACCCATTCTCTCAGACTGAAGGTTTCTCTTCTGTCCAGGATCTGCCACCTCCCTTTCTGTTTCCTTTTGTTTCATTCTGCTGTTACATTATTGACTTGCAGCAACTGAAGGGAAAGGAAGTGAACCCAGAAAGGGTGCAGAGTCTAACCAGGGGCGGGAAGTGGTGGCATGGATCTGTTTATCAGTAATTCTATGAGAATGTGAAGGGTGTACATTAGGGGGTAGCAGAGTCAGAATGGTGGGAGAGAGTAAGTGGGATGGAGGGTTACAGCTTTGAGGGAAGAAAGGGAAAAAAGATATTCCAGAGAAACCAGAACTGTCTGTTCTGAATTTCTAACCTGTACATATTCCTTTATACAGGGTGCTAGATGGTGAAGATTTGCAGACTGAAATCTCAAAATTACGTGCAGATCATGATTAAGTTAACCAGCATTTGAAGAAGCAAAGATGGAGAATCACTCGGCCAAAATCCTGCAACACTCTCCCTCACAGCATTGTCGGTCTATCTGCGCCAAATGAACTGCAAATGGTTCGAGACAGCAGCTCACTACCATCTTCTCAAGGGTAACGAGAAATGGGGAATAAATACTGGCTGAGTCAGTGATGCCCATATCCTGGAACTGGTTTCTATCTCTAGTTGCTGAAACCCGGTTGATGTTACTGCAGGATGATGAGGGAGGCTGAGTACATACTCCAGGAGGCAGCACCATCACATTACCCCTGCCTACACCCACACAGTAACACAGCAACGTCACTGAAACAAAAGG
>NC_057716.1:116237223-116283694 GCF_004010195.1 Chiloscyllium plagiosum
ATTCTCCAGGAGATTGCACTTCCACAACAGTTTTCAGTGAGGGATGGTTTGATGGATTTTATTTAACATTTATCTTTAACACAAAGTCTGTAAATTTTGGCTTTAAAATGTTGTACAACTTTTTTGCACAGCAAATAAAATTAAACAAAATAAATTAAACTGTCTGAATATAACAGTTTTAAAGCTTTCAACCTCTGTAAAACAAAATCCTGTCTATTCCCGGACACCATCACTTTCCAGCTACTCAAACTCCAGGGAAATATTCCCTCCCTGACTGAACCTTTGGTTTGATTTAACTGCTTTTCAGTTCTCGTTCTGTGAGCTGTGAAGCATTCTTTTTCCCCATTTCTCCGACCCAGAAATGTTATCACAGCAACCTTCCCACCATCAAAATCATCATTACGCCATTTTGCTTTTGGTTAACATATAATCACCAACAGTGCAAAAGTGAGGACTGCAGATGCTGGAAACCAGAGCCTAGATTAGAGTGGTGCTGGAAAAGGGCTTTTGCCAAAACATTGATTTTCTGTCTCCTCGGATCCTGCCTGACCTTCTGTGCTTTTCCATCACCACTCTAATCTAGACATATAATCACCAGCAGTAAACCATTTGTGTAACCAATTGAATATTTCCAAACAAAGCCCATTATGGGCCAAGCAAACCATTAAAAATGACCGAGTGAGAAGGGACTAAATCAAAATAGAGTTGTGGGGAGGGGGCAGCGGTGGAGATAAAGCACTATACCCCCTGCAGTGCCCACCTCTATCTAAAGGCAATGAGAGCATTGATGCACCCCACATGCTCCTTCTCCAAGGACACCCTGCTGTGTAACCTTTATCCTCAATCATAGAATAGAATCCCGACAGTGTGGAAGGAGAGCATTGGCCCATCAAACCCCACCGACCATCCGAAGAACATCAGGCCCAGAGCACTCCATCACTGTAACCCTGCATTTCCCATGGCTGATCCACCTAGTCTGCACAATCCTGGATACTGTGGACAATTTAGCACGACCACAGTGTGGAAGGAGAGCATTGGCCCATCAAACCCCACCGACCATCCGAAGAACATCAGGCCCAGAGCACTCCATCACTGTAACCCTGCATTTCCCATGGCTGATCCACCTAGTCTGCACAATCCTGGATACTGTGGACAATTTAGCACGACCGATCCACCTAACCTGCACATCTTTGGACGGTGGGAGGAAACCAGAGCACCTGGAGGGGACCCACACTATCCTGGGGAGAATGTGGGAACTCCACACAGGCCGTTGACCAAGGCTGGACTCCAACATTCTACCTGGTGCTGTGAAGCAGCCGTGCTACAGTCACAATTTAAATCAAAACAGATGATCCCTGTTTATTGTCACATTGCTGTTTGTGGAAACTTACTGCCCAGAGAGACACACTGAGGTTCAGAAAGTGGCAATGTAAGTTCAGTCACCTCCAGCCCAGTTAATGTGGTTAACAACAACTCCAGCAGTGCCATCATGAACAAGGTCCAGTCCTGACTCTGATGAACAGTAACATCAGAATCAGAGTCCTGCAGTCCACATGGAGCAGGTAGATAACCACTTCCCTGTGAGCACCCACTGGTCTCTCAATCATGTTGAAGACGCAGCGAATCCCTTGTCACACAGAGGGGTGAACAGCTCCTACCCAGAGTGAACCCGCTGGAGTCTCAGGGGGTGGGATGAATAACTGAATCCCTTTTCCCACACTGACCATCTGAATGGCCTCTCCCCCTGTGTGGGCTCACTGGGGATTCTGCAGGTGCTGCATTTGAGTGAATCCCCCCCCCCCCCCCCACACTGGGAGCAAGTGAATGACCTTTTCCCCAGAGTGAGCTCGCTGGTGTTTCAGCAGGTCACTGAGTGAATGCTTTCCCACATACTGAGCAGGTGAATGGCCTCTCCCCAGTGGGAATGCACTAATGTCTCCGCTGATGAGAGATTTGAATGAATCCTTTCTCACACATGGAACAGGTGAAGGGTCTAAATCCACTGTGCCATCTCTGGTGTCTCAGCAGGTTGTAAGATCGAGTAAATCCCTTCCCATACGTGGGGAAGATGAACGGCCTCTCCACAGTGTGACTGTGTCAGTGAGTGTCCCACTGGGAGGGGTATGTGAATTCCTAATTCTGATTGAGTACGTCCTCCTGTTTTCTCAGTTGTTATTGACAATCTCATTCCCCTCGCACCAGAACCTGTTCCAGAGAGTGTTACAGAAACAGCAGAATGGTCAGCTGCAGCTGGTCACCTGACTGATCACTGGACACGAACGGTTCACTCTCCACAGATGCTGCCAGTTCTGTTCAATTTTTCCAGCAATTTCTGATTTTGTTTCTGATTTCCCAGCATTTGCAGATGTTTAGTTTTCCAATACTCATCTTGTCTGTTGCAGAGGAGTTTATTGATGAGATTAGAGGGGTTTGAAAGTTGTACGTTAGGTCACACATCAGCTATGATCATCCTGAATGGCAGAGCAGAGATGAGGGGCTGAATGGCATCCTCCTGTTCCAATGAAAGTTATCCATCATCAACTTGTGGTAACATTTCCCCTCACTGCTCACTTCACCTCCACGTCGAACACACTGTTACTGACTGAACAAACCTCCTGTGTTTGAACTAAACCTGCTAATGTTCAGTGGCTCCCTCTCCTGCCACCCGGGTTTAACTCTCATCATGGAATGTTATTACTGTGGGAATGCCCACAAGGACTACTCCTGGAGTCTATATCCCCTGGGATCCACAATCACCGTTTATTTCCTTCTTCCTCTTTCATTCTGACTATTGAACTCTCAGTTTCAATCTAATCTCCTGTCATGCTCTTCAACATGCCCATGTGGGAGGACTAGAGGCAGCTGGGATTTAATGAAGGGAAGTGGGGATTAGGCGGAAGCACGAGGAGAGGCGACAGCAAAGACCGTACTCATTGTAACGGCAGAGTTTCTCTGTGACCCAGGGAGTAGTGAGGCACCTGAGATTGTGGGGGGAGACAGATTCAATCAGGGATTTGGTAAGACACTCAGACATTGACCTATCCATCTGATTGTTAACTCAGACAGATAGAAAGAAAGATGCACATTTAGATAGCACCTTTGATGATCTGGGGCAATGAAACATGCTTCCAACGCAATGATTTCAACCACAAAACTCTGAAAACACAGACACAAAGCTTTCTACTTGTACCAGGCTGTCTCTGAGCCTCCTTTTTTCTTGAGAAAAGCGTTTTCAGCTGTTCAGCCTTTCCTGGTAATTATAACCGCTATGTTCCTGTAAGATTTGTGACTGAACCTTTATTTTCCTCTTCCTTGTGAGTGATGAAAGTAGCAAAAACAGTTCCTGACCTGTGAGAGGTTTCGGTTGGAGTATTTATATTTACAAATCCATTCCCACCTTCACGTACAGTGTGAAATTGATGTAAAACTGAAGGGAAGGGCCCATCGAGTCTGCAATGACCTGCTCACCCACCCTACCCCCATAACCCCACATTAACCATGGCTAGCCCCACCCACCTAAATTGTACACTGCGGCCATGTTAGCATGGCCAATCCAGTAACGTTACACATCTGTGGGAGGGTCACAAATTACACCCAACTGCTGGGAATTGTGGATGAAGCCTCACAAATACTTGACTCTGACACAAATGCTCTGCTTCTCAAAATAAAATCTGGGGGAAACTGCAACCGGAAAGATTTCTGATTATCTCAGGAGGAAGATAATTCAAAACTCGCGCCATTGACCCAGGGGGCGCAGTGACAGTTACAGAGGTCTGGGAACCATCAGAAATGTCACAGGTTGTGAGCAAGGTGGGGCTGAGACAAGGACAAAACGACAGTCTGTCACACGGGGGAAGGCAGGAGAGATCAAACAGCAGAAATGGTTGTCCCGCAAGGCCACGGGGAATGGAGTTAGGGCTGGGAAAGAAACAAGGAAACAAGGTGTGCAGCTGTCAAAGAAATACATTTAAAAAACAGATTATAAAAACATATTGGGCAGATTTCACAGGCTGAAATTGTTGCTCTCAATGGTGAGTACAAAAAGCTGTAAAGCTTGGGGAGTTCTATTACAGCCAACACATACAGGATGGGCCAAGTGGCCTCGATCTGTGCTGTAACTTCCTGATAATTTTTTTTTCTGACATTTGTAGTTCAAGTCTGATGACGCTAATAACTTTTCCAATTGGACTGGAGTTTAATATTCTGGAGAAATGTGAAATAAATCACATTGATCACATTCTGCAGATCTTAGTCCATAACCCTGCATGTTCCAGCATTTCAGTTACATCCATGTCCTGCCGGTGGGACAGGACATACAGGGATGGTGACGGTGGCGTCTAGGACATTGTAAGCTATAATTCTGTGACTAGTCTGATAAGATGTTGGCAGGGTGAGACACTACAGTTGGAGCTCCTCTATTCGCCAGTTCCTTTCTGCTTTTTTAGAATTTCTTTCTCTCTCACTCTCCCCTTTGCAGACTCAAACACAAGTGTCTCAACCTTGAATCATGACAACATTTTTTTAAAAAACATGTCTCTACAAGAAAACCAATGGAGGAAAATATATTATTCTTGCATCAACTGCATTTTTAAACAAAAACAATCCTGTTCAATAAACACTGTCTCATTTTTTCCTTCAATTCTATCAAGCGAGCTATTATATTTGATCCCTCAGTTTACCGATCTTAATAAATATCCAATCAATTTCAGAGCAACATGCTTACAAAGTATTGAACCAATTTATCTGTTTAGGTTTTAGCACTAATTATTAAGTCATTACAATTACAATAATTGCATAATAATTGGTCTGGGTAACAAGAATACTGAGGTTCACAATTTAATTGATTGACTGTTTGAAAAACGGTACAGTATATCCTTTTTTCAGGATTCTAACAGTAATTATTAAGGAATTTGCATGACAATAATTATTATATGCTTTAGTTTAGTCTTGCTAACAACTACAGTGAAGTTTATATTTGAATTTTTCCCTAGTACCTATACAGTAATATAAAAATGCATTTTATTTCCAATCAACACACCTACAAAAGAATTAATTATTTCT
Source organism: Chiloscyllium plagiosum (assembly GCF_004010195.1). NCBI lineage: Eukaryota > Metazoa > Chordata > Chondrichthyes > Orectolobiformes > Hemiscylliidae > Chiloscyllium > Chiloscyllium plagiosum. The sequence continues at coordinate 116,242,285 of NC_057716.1, forward strand.
GCTGCAACACGCACTCTTAAAAATATGACTTTTGCTCATTTGAATGATCTGTGTAGTCCCAGCCTTATAAATTTAGAAAAACCTAATTACCTTTCCCTGCAACAATTCCTGTTCATTTTTGCAGATAGCACAGTCAAATAGCAAGATGAAATTTATCATTATTCGTAAGTATGTTAATACAATTTTGAAAATCTATATGTTGTTAATATATAAATGTTCATTTCCGTCCATAGAATATAGAACAGTACAGCACAGTACAGGCCCTTTGGCCACGATGTTGTTCCGACCTTTTATCCTACTCTAAGATCAAACTAACCAACTTGCCCTTCACTTACTATCATCCACGTGCCTATCCAAGAGTCACTTAGATGTCCCTGATGGATCTGAATCTACTACCACCACTGGCAGTGCATTCCACACACCCACCACTATCTATAAAGAAACTATCTCTGACGTCTCCCCACAACTTCCCCCATTCACCTTAAAATTATGTGGCTTTGTGGGAAAAGTCTTTCATTATGCACTCTATCTATGCCTCTCATCATCTTACACAAAGCTATCAAGTAAACTCTCATCCTGTTTCACTGCAATGACCAAAGCCCCAGCTCCCTCAACCTTTCTTCATAAGACATGCCTTCCAGTCCAGGCAACATCTTGATAAATCTCATCTATACCTTCTCTAAAGCTTCCGCATCCAATGTCTAATGAGGAGATCAGAACCGAACACAACATTCCAAGTGTAGTCTCACCAGGGATCCATAGAGGTGCAGCATAACCACGTGGCTCTTAAACTCAATCTCCCCGCTAAAGAAAGCCAACACACCATGCACCGTCTTAATAACCCTATCACCTTGGATGTCAGCTATGAGGGATGTATGGAAGTGCACAACACGATCCCTCTGTTCCTCCACATTGTTAAAAATCCTGCATTTAATCTGAAAATATGCATTCAAATTTGAAATTCCAAAATGAATAACTTCACATTTTCCTAGTTTGAACTCCATCTGCCACTTCTCAGCCCAGCTCTGCATCCTGTCAATGTCCTCTAGCAACCTACAAAAGCCCTCCACACTATCCACAACTCCACCAACCCTCGTGTCATTGGCAAACCTCCTAACCCACCCTTCCACTTCCTCATCCAAGTCATTTGTAAAAATCACAAAGGGCAGAGGTCCAGAACTAATCCCTTCAGAACACCATTGGTCACCGTGCTCCATGCTGAAAACTATATATGTAATCTCACCCTATCTTCTATGGGCCAGCAAATTTATTATCTAACCAGGCAGGTTTCCCTGTATACTATGCCTCATTACTTTCTAAATGAGCTTACCATGGGGAACCTTATCAAACACATTGCTAAAATCCATATACACCACATCCATTACTCTGTCCTCACCAATGTGCTTGTCACATCCTCAAATAATTCAGTAAGGCTTGTGAGGCATAACCTGCCGCTCACAAAGCCATGCTGACCATCTCTAATCAATCTATACTTTTCCAAATAATCATCAATCCTGTCTCTCAGAATCCTCTCCAAAAATTTGCCCACAACTGATGTAAGATTAGATTAGATTTTAGATTACATTACAGTGTGGAAACAGGCCCTTCGGCCCAACAAGTCCATACCGACCCGCCGAAGCATAACCCACCCATACCCCTACATTTACCCCTTACCTAACACACTACGGGCAATTTAGCATGGCCAATTCACCTGACCTGACTGACTCATCGATGATTCCCAGGATTATCTCAATTGCCTTTCTTGAATAAGGGAATAACGTTTGCCACTCTCTAGTCATCTGGTATGACTCCAGTGCACAGTGAGGTTTCAAAGATCATCGCCAAAACACAGTAATCCCTTGCCTCCCTTCCCATAACAACCTAAGTTATATCCTTTCTGGCCGAGGAGACTTCTCTATCCCCAAGGATTTTCAATATATTCAGCACATTCTCAGACTTAACATTGACCTGTTCGACCATATCAGCCTGTTTCACGCTGTCCTCACAAAGAACAAGGTCCCACTCACTCATGAATACTGAAGCAAAGTACTCATTAAGAACCTCCCCTACCCCCTCTGACTCCTGGCACAAGTTTGCTTCACTAAAAGGGGTATAAATGTGGAATTATGTCTCAGCACTGAAATAAAGTAAAGATATTGCAGTGTACAATCACTTGATTACTTTGAATATTGAACTGTATTTTAACTGAGAGAACACAGTGGGCGGCACGGTGGCACAGTGGTTAGCACTGCTGCCTCACAGCGCCTGAGACCCGGGTTCAATTCCCGCCTCAGGCGACTGACTGTGTGGAGTTTGCACGTTCTCCCCGTGTCTGCGTGGGTTTCCTCCGGCTGCTCCGGTTTCCTCCCACAGTCCAAAGATGTGCAGGTCAGGTGAATTGGCCATGCTAAATTGCCCGTAGTGTTAGGTAAGGGGTAAATGTAGGGGCATGGGTGGGTTGCGCTTCGGCGGGTCGGTGTGGACTTGTTGGGCCGAAGGGCCTGTTTCCATGCTGTAATGTAATCTAATCTAAAAAAACACAGTTGAATTGATTTGATTATAGTTCACTTCATGCTAACATTTATTGTATTTCGAACCACAATAAGAGTTTCATTTTTACATATATATAACTTACTTAAAATTCATCACACGTTTATGGACAGAAAATAGAATTACCATCTGCTTGTTCCTTCCTTTATCAATGCCTGTTCAGTTTGAATTTGTGGAAGTTGTACGTTGCTGAAAGGAAGGGAAATTGCCTTCAGCTGAATATTCACATTGAATGACTGATGCATTTTTAAATCAAAGTACAATGATCACGCAGCTTTGTCAATTTGTCTTTCAAAGAATTGTCATGAGATTCCTGTTTATTTAAGACTATCATTCCTTTATTCTATTGTTATTGTAAAATATTGTTTAATTTCCAGTCCATTACACACAGAAACTACCTAATTAATTCCCATTCAAATTGCAACAATAAACAGCTGATTAGTTTTCATTTGAGAAACCACATGAAACACAATATTGCAGTCCTGCCGTCCTGGGTGGGAACATTATGAAAGGAGCTTGTGGAGCTGTGGAAGTTTCTCTATTACTAGACCCGAGGGAAGGTTTCAAATCACACCTTCAACAGAAATATATCAAGAGCTGCTCTGAATGTTGATTAGAGAGTACCTAAGCACAGACTGAATTGCTTTTCAATCCAACATTAGATCTGCTTTTATCTATTTTATCAATAATCACAAAATCTGATCCTTATTTGAGTCAGGTTACCAAGAAATATGTTGGAAAATTCGCCTTAGCCACTTTGCTTTTACAAAAGACTTACATCTGACCCTGTTTTCTCTAACTGAAAGAAATCTGAAGAGGATTTTCACTTTTACGAAAAAAGGAGAGATGTTTCCCATATAAAATAATGCTTCTTTGACTAACGCCTTTTCAGCTTATGTAAGGTTTCATAATAATGCTTTACTTTCGGATAGTGGGGATACCTGTATCTAATTCTGTCGCTTATAAGTTCCTGGAGAATATTTGAAAATGTTGCAGAATTAAAGATTACGATGTCTAAGTAATGAGATTGATTTTTTTTGTTGCAAAGGGGCAAGTTCAGACAATTGAAACACATTAAACATTATTCTGTCGTGCTATAAATTGGAAATAAAGTTGATATCTTCTTCAGTAAACTTAACAAATGCTGCCACCTATTACTTGTCAGTCAGCTGATTGCCTACTTTGTAACTAAATGTTGTGATTCATCTAAATATTACTCTGTCCTTTGATCAAAGTGAATTTGTGATTGTTGTTCAGTTTATGAATTGTCAGAAACTTGTTTTTATTTTTCCATTCACCTGTTCATTTTGACCGTAAGATTGAAATGCTTTGAAAATATTGGAATTTGTTCATTTAAAAATAAGGTTTGCACATCTCTCACATTTCTTGTATTATGATTCAAGAATGTTTTCTGGTGGAATTCAAGTAAATTCCAAACATTTGTTGACTTCAAATAAGATCTTTAACACCCAGTCATCAATCTGTTGTTAATGTTTCAGTTGTTTACATTGACATTGATTAGATACTCATTCAGAGACATCAACTGACAATTATAAACTATTTGCAGGATTATTGAATTGAAAGGAAGATACAGACGTGGAAACATTTTTTGGAAGGAATTGCTTTTTCATTCAAATATGTAGGCTGTTTAAGAATTCTATATTGCCTTCCATTGTTTTTTTTCTTTAGAAATCAAATTTATAATTTATGTGAATTTTAATGTGTTCTGTATTTTAAAATTTGTATCAGATGTAAGAAGAAAAAGAGGAGCAATTAACATGAAAACTTCAGTGAATAGAAAGCACAGCAAATTAAATTGACAGAGGCAACTTTTAGAATTATCTCTGAATATTCAGTCAAATATTTCTAATGTCAAAAGAGCGTGGTGCTGGAAAAGCACAGCAGGTCAGGCAGCATTCGAGGAAAAGCTGAATCGACGTTTTGGGCATGAGCCCTTCATTAGGAATCTTTTCTTGTGCCTGCCCTTTTCCAATGCTACAGCTTTCCTCACTTTCTCCAAATATGTTTAATGAACACGAACTGAAAATGTTCGCATCAGCAGTTGAACAAGACCAAATTAACACTTTTTTTTGCAATATTTATAGTGAAAACCTGTTTGAGAACATGCAACAAATCAGATCGAACAACATCTCTTGCCGTTAGAACCCTTGGCCATTCATAATAAAGAATAACCATGCTTTGAACAATCAGTATGTTGTATAACGACTGAACTGAAATACCAGAGGACAACGATTGCAATTGTTGGAGGGAATGATAACGAGATCCTTAATGTGATAATGGTGATTGATCTCAGAAACAATAAAATTTTACTGTGATTATTCCACTGAACAGTAACTAGATGGTCATGAAGATCTTTGTGTGGCTTTATGTGCAGTGTTTTGTTTGAACATTGATTTCAGTAACATTGAGATATTTTACAAGATTGAAAATTGACAGTTAAAGATAAGTTTTAAATGCAACATTTAAACAAATTGTCAGTTTTGTTTAGCGAAACACAATTCTAAGTTTATGGAATCCCTACTGTGTGGAAACAGGCCATTTGGTCCAACAAGTCTACACTGACGTTCCAAAGAATAACCCACTCAGCACCATTCTGCTGTCAGATTACTGGACATTTACCCCTGACTAATGCACATAACCTACACATCCCTGAACAGAACGTGCAGCTTAGCATGGCCAATGTACCTAACCTGCATATCTTTGGATTGTTGGAGAAAACCAGAACACCACACAAACATGTGTCGAGGATGGAATCAAACCCAAGTGCATAACACTGTAAGACACGAGTGCTAACCACTGATCCTCTGTTCTCAATGCCCAGCCCCCATGCAAGAAGTGAGAGATGTGCAAAGTCAAATTTCAAATGAACACTCTCTGATGTTACCAAAGAGTATCAATCTTACATTCAATATGAATAGCTGAATGGAAAACAAAAAATAGAAATCCCTGACAAATCATGAATGAACAATAATTTGAAAATTAATATGATCAAAGGGCACAACAATATTCAGGTGAATTGCATTGTTTAATTACAAATTTGGGAATCAGCTAACTAATGAATATTGGGAAGTGACATTTGTTTACTTCACTGATGAAGAAATTGACTTGCTTTTCATCTTTGTAACACTGATCTTTGTAACACTGCAGAATAGCAATTTATGTGCCTGAAATGTTTGAATTAAGCTCTTTCCAATTAAAAAAATCAGTAAAATCACATTGACTTCAAGACTGCAACAATATCAAATACTTTCCAGGAATTTAGAACCAGCAGAATTAGTTAATTTGGTTGCTTGGGAACTCGAAGAGAATAAACAGCAGATTCTGTGAATTAGTCATTCAATGCGGTTATTCAGCTGAAGACAACATCCCTTCTTTGCAAAAATGCTCAACATCGAAAAATTCAAAATGCATTGTCATTGTTTAATGAAACAATACAGAAATGTTAATACTTTTCATTTGAATTAACAAACCGCAGGAATTTTACATGATTTTGTGTCATGAAAAATACTTAAATCTTATGATGATTAGAAATACAGTAAATGTTCGCATCAAAGTGAAATATATTTAAATGAATTCAATTATGTTTCCACGGGTAAAATAAGAATTAATATTAACAATGATTGAGAGATTGCACACTATATTAGTTATTCATGTAAAGAGCCGTAATTCCACATTCACAGCACGTACTGGATTGAATAATTATTAGGTATGAGCAACGACTGGATTATAAAATTCGATCAATGAATTTAGAAATAATGAGAAATCTCGTTTTGCTATGCGACTGAGGAATATGTGCAAACAAACAGGAATTATTGCAATGAAAAGTAATTGCACATCTGTGAATTTAAAGTCTGTGATTACGGAGATCATTCAAATATGCAAACATTAGACATTCATAATTAATGTTTGATGGGAAGTCCTTGGATCTATTGTGGAAAACTTGACCTGAAAATAAAATTTCATATTGGTACTCAGAAACAATTGGTTACATTAAAATGTGAATCTCACTTTACTTGTTCAAAACACTTTCTTAAATAATTGCGCAATTATTATCATGACAATGATTTGATAATGTTGTTATATGAGCAATTAAAATGATTCAATATTTCAAAAATACTTTGCTGTTATGTTGATTGGATATTTATTAAAATTGATAAATTGTGGAATAAAATATAGTAACTAGCTTTATGAATTGAATCATCATTCAGTGATTATAGAAATTTTTTTCTTTCTTTACTAAAAAATGAAGGTAACACAAGAAATATGAATTTCTATCAAATGGTTTAATCATAGAGACATGTTATTTTAATTTAGATGACTAATATTATGGTCAGAGTTCAGACATTTGTGTCAGAATTTGGAAGAAAGTTAATAGTTCGTGAAAGTGAGCATGAAAGTGAACAAATGACGCAGTCAATGACATTTGGTACATAAAGGAATTATAATAATTGTTCATTATTGTACAGTGATGAATAATGTTGGAATAGAAAAGACAAAAAGAATTAACATGTTCAAAACAGTTCTTACAATTAAATGAAACCAATATTCATTTTGCAGAGCGCGTGATTTGGAAAAAAACAGTCATTTACTGTTGTTATATAAACTGAAAACTACTTCCATTTTGCAAAAATGGAGACTTTTCCAAATTCAAAATTTAGGTTTGCTGAATTATACAACCAAAGTGGTTGTAATTTGAAATATCTCTTGCTCACAAATTTAAAGTAAGTAAACTTAAAGATTTTTAGAATGACAAAACTTTTGTTGTTTGCATGATTGTATTACAGTCAATATCCGTGATAAAGTAGAAGCATTGTTTTAAGCAACATAAATCATCTTTGACTACTCAACTGACATAGAAGGTATCAATTGCACTTGTTGCATAGAATAGTAAACAAATGCTTACTGTTGTCATTGGTTTCAGGAGCAATAAGGTATTTACTCAGGTTATTCTACTGAACAATAATCAGATGGTGATGGAAGTCTTTGTGTTGCTTTATGTGTAATGTTTAATGTGAACATTGGGTTCGATAAAATTGAGATATTTGCATGAATTAGGAACAGAGTAATAATTGGGTGTGAATGATCTAATTTAAAATCAGACAGTTTTTGATTTTTTCAAGGATTGCTGAGTGAAACGTTCTTAAACCATCATGCAATCAACGGGATAAGTGAGAATTATGCAAATTGAACTTTCAAATGAACACACCCAGATATTTTCACACCATTTCAATATCACATTCAATATAAATAGGTGACTGGAAAGCTAAAAACAAATCTCACACAATTCATAAACTGACCAGTAATTAAAAATTGATAAATAATAGCAAGTGACATTTGTTTATTTTCCTGAGAAGTAATTGATCTTTTCTCATATTTATAGCACTGGAGCATAAAATTCTGTGTTGTTTTAAATGAGATCTACAGATCAAGAGAAAATTAATGACTATCATGACTTTGTATATTTCAACTTTATGACTGCAACATTCTCAAATATTTTCTGAGGAATATTGATTGAGTGGAATAAGATACATTTTGCTATGAGTGACCAGAAGAAAGTATATAGCAGATACTGTGATTATTGGAATGGACGATGATACCTCCATATAATCTACTGGTATTGTGATTGGATATACAGTAAATGTCAGCATCGAAGTAAATTATAATCAAATCAATTCAAAAATGTTTCCAAGTTAAAAATAAATACAATATTCACAATGATTGAGAGATTGTCCATTGCAATGTCCCTGCAGTATTTATTGTACAGAAGCATAATCCCACATTTGTAGCTCTTACTGGATTGCACAATAATTAGATATAAGATATATTAGCAACAAAGGGATTTTAAAAAAAATATATATTCGTGAATTTGAGAATAATAAGATATCTCATCCTGATATTAGACTGAGTAATATGTATAAATGAAGAGTAATATTGCAGGGAAAAGTAATTGGAGCTCTCTGAATTGCAAAGGCTGAGATAATTGTTATATTTCACCTGAGCAAAAATCAGACATTTACAAAGAATTTTCCAAGGGATATTATTGGTCGTTTGGTATGTGCTTGGGCCTGAACAAATAGGTATTAAGAGAGTAGCATTGACAATAAGAAATAATGAATCAAATTTTTTAAAAACACTGCATTTTTACAAAGTCTATGTTAAATTGCTGTGCAATTATTGTAATTGATAATTGCTTTTAGAATCCTGACAGATAAATTGACTTAATATTTTGAAAACACTTTGCTCTGATGTTGATTGGATATTCATTAAGATTAAGAAACTGAAAATTAAAGCATAAAACTTAGCTCAAAGTTTGTGCAAAGATTTGTAGCTCGGGTGCTCGTTGTTGTGGTTCTGTTCGCCGAGCTGGAAGTTTTTGTTGCAAATGTTTCGTCCCCTGGCTAGGCGACATCATCAGTGCTTGGGAGCCTCCTGCGAAGCGCTTCTTTGATGTTTCCTCCGGTGTTTATAGTGGTCTGTCCCTGGATCACCAAGTTGTCAGTTTCAGCTGTCCACTGTAGTGGTTGGTATATTGGGTCCAGGTCGATGTGTTTGTTGATGGAGTTTGTGGATGAATGCCATGCCACCTATAATATTTCAGGGGGAGTGGTCTTGCCAAGACAAGGCATCTCTGTTCCTGTACTCAAATCCTCTTGCTATGAAACATACCCACTTGCCTTCTTCACTGCCTGCTCCACCTGTACACTTACTTTCAGCAATTGGTGTACAAGGTCTTGTTACACCTCCCCCTTTCCCAATCTATCATCATTAAAATAATCTGCCTTCCTGTTTTTGCTCCCAAACATGGTATTTTGTACCAAGGACTAGCCACACTACCATACATCAGGAGCATCTAGGAACTGACTTCCAGACTACTGCGACCCCTAGGACTCATAACGGCACACAAACCAACAGCCATGCTCAGACAACTCACCAGAACGAAGGACCCGATACCTAACATGAGCAAAACTAATGTAGTGTACAAAATCCCATGCAAGGACTGCACTAAACACTATATAGGACAAACAGGAAGACAGCTAACTATCTGCATACATGAACATCAACTAGCCACGAAACAACACGACCAGCTATCCTTAGTAGCCACACACGCAGACAACAAGCAACATGAATTCGACTGGGACAACACTACTATCATAGGGCAAGCCAGACAGAGAACAGCCAGGGAATTCCTAGAGGCATGGCATTCATCCACAAACTCCATCAACAAACACATCGACCTGGACCCAATATACCAACCACTACAGCGGACAGCTGAAACTGACAACCGGAAGCGGCAGGGACAGACCACTATAAACACCGGAGGAAACATCAAAGAAGCGCTTCGCAGGAGGTTCCCAAGCACTGATGATGTCGCCTAGCCAGGGGACGAAATGTTTGCAACAAAAACTTCCAGCTCGGCGAACAGAACCACAACATAAAACTTAGCTGTATGATGTGAAAAAAATCATTCAGCAGCAATTGAAAAAAAATGATTTTGTTTAAAAATGCAGGCAATGCAAGATTTATATGCTTCCAATAGTTTTCTTGAAGAGTCATGTCAATTTTGTTGATTATAATTTTTACCACAATAAATGTTTCGATATTTATTTCAGAATTAGGAGGAAAGGAATTAGGCCATGAAAGTGACTATTATTGTGAACAAAATATAGAGTCACTGACATTTGATATGGAAAGGAATTCTCATAATTGTGTGATTATTGTTCACTGACATCTAATATGGGAGGAAAAGGAGAATTGTCAACATTTTCAAGCAATTTTTTTCTTATAATGAAATGAAAATAAAAATCATTTTGGAGGGCAATTTGTTTGAAAAAAGGAAACCGTCATTTCATATGACATTTAAGCTGAAGACTCGTTCCCGTTTCCCCATTGTAGTCTTTGCAATAATTTAAAAATTAGTGTTGGTTGAACAAAAGAACAAATGGATATAATCGAAATGTTTTCTTGTATACCAAAAAAAGTAAATGTAAAACAATTTTATCATGAAAATTATATCACTCTGAATGTAATCATTTCACACACAACAAATGTTTGTATTGAATTGAAATATCATCATAGCTGTAGAAGTGTTTTCCCCTGACAGGGAATGGGGACTCAGGAGGCAGGCTGAGCTCAGGCATATGGAAGATGTTTACTCATGCAGCCAGCAACCAGTTAATGAAGGGATCATCCCCCGAGGTCAATCTCAGAAGGGAGATCCATGACACACTGTAACATGTACAGTAAAAAGCAGCATTTTTATGGACTTTCTGCATCACAATGGCCACATACAATGTGGTTTCAGCCCTTCTCTCCTCATCCAGCCACCCAATTGAATCACATAATCGCAGATGGGCATTCTGATGGACATCCCCAGATTCTTATTGGGATCTTTCCATGCATCGTATTGACTTAGATTCCAAAGTTATTCCTGAACACCCTCGGGCCTCTCAGGATACCTTATTAGTTGGGTCATTTTGAATTCTGCTATTCATTATATTTTATATTATCAAAGCCAATTACTCATCATATCGTTCACTGTCTTAATTATATATGTACAAAGAAATAGAAAAGACAGTTAATTTTAGCTTACTTGCTATAAGATTAGTAATATAACTTGTGTTATAAAGTTCGTTATATTGTGTAAAATTATACTGCTACTCTTTCTGTCAGGACTTTATAATTAATGGGCAGTCAACATCATACCGTGAAGTTAATTCCTAAAACTAGCTAACTTCAAATCTCAGTGTAAATGTTTTTATAAAATGTTTTTAGTAGACATTGGTTACAAGTATCAAACTTATGTTGCAAATTTCCCCTATTATACTCAAGAATCTGTAATTAGAACCTTTGTTTAATATTCTGAGTAACTGTAAAATTATAACTATATCTGACAAATGAACTCTTCTGTTGTCATAATAGCTGCTTAGTGAGTTAACTGGGCTGCACCCTGCAGCTGCTGTTTATTCATTTACTGGGACAATTATCCTTTCATTTATGAAGATCAGGATTGGTCATTTGTCTGTATGTCGGTGTGCTCTTATCAAGAAATGTCTGGAATGCTGTAGTCCTGGCGTTGGAGTAGGTCCATTGGTCGTGTGCTTTCTTTTAATTTAAGGCTGGAACAGAATGTTAGTCTAGTTTATCACCCCCTGACACCTTGTATTTTAGTTCTAAGGTAGGCTGCCTGTTTTTGATTGTCAGGCATTTTGTATGAGCCAATATGGACTATCCTATTCCAGGTGGGGGCAGGCCATGCCCAGAACAGCAAATCAACTAAGATTCAAGTATTGAAATAAAAATCACCATTCACTACCATTGGTTTCTGTACAATGCAATATGTTTACGTTACTGAGCCTTAATTTCACACTTAAAGCTAGATATACTGGATTTGATCAATTCTTAAATATTAGATATAAGCAACAATTAATCTTAAAAACATTTCACAGCAAACTTAAAAATGATTAGAAATCTCATATAGCTGCCCGTCATGTGTAAAAATGAACGGCATTTATTGGAGTGTAAAAAAATCAGACGTCTCTTAATATGTAAGGCCGAATATTAATCCAATGATTTCTGTGAGCATTCAAATGAGAAGGGAACAGATGTTATCTGTGAGTATTGGATAAGGAATCATTAATTAGTTTGTGTTTGTGTTATCCTGGAATAAGAGAACTATTATTCTTTTTTTAATATTGACACTAAGAAATAATGGATTAAATTATAATGTGAATTGGACGATGTTTGTTACAAAACCTAAACTGAACTACTTTGTGATTTTTGGAATGACAATGAATTGATAATTATTTTTAGAACTTTGGCAAAGTAAATGATTCAGTATTTCTAAATGGATTTGCTCTGATGTTGACTAGATATTTCTTAATCTGTCAGCTGAGAATGCAAATTCTGGCATGATGACATGGAAAGGCATTAGACATTCAGTGAACGTTGATCAGAAATGGTTTGTCATTCAAAATTCTCAGATCTTCAAGATTTCTATACATGGTTTCTCTACTTTTCTTCTGGAGAAATATAATATCTAATAAGAACAAATTTTGCATTGCATTTAATTCATGCAATTTTTCATATCATCAATATTTAGACATTTGGGTCAGAATTATAAAGAAAATAAGTCAATAAGGAAGATTTATTTTCACAGAAACATACAGCCAACAGCATTTATCAACGTATTTGTTTCACTATTGTCTCTGAATAAACGGATAAATATGTTTAATGGGGATCTGTTGACAATGTAATGAACCACAATTACATCTTTATCATAATTTTTGGATTGGAAATCTATCAGAAAAAAATCCTATATTCAGGACTCGCTTCATCTCGATACATGTTATGCGTAGTATCCTCAGTCATAAGAAATAAGGTGTCATCATGGGTCTGGGAAAGATGTAGTGTGTAAATTATAATAAGGTTTCTCTTACATATCTTTGAATCTGGTGAGACTGTGATGTTTGCTGTGATTATTCATCCTGAGAACAATAAGGCAGTGTTTTTCACCAAACAGTAATTAGGTGGTCTTGAAGACCATTACGAACACTTTGATTTCAATAATGTTGAGCTGAATTCCATGATCTGGGAAATGTTTCACAACATTTAACCAAAATTCTGGATTCAAAGCATTCAATGGGTTTCGTGCAAACACCCTTCACTTGTCGTCATTCTCAAGCAAGGTGTATAACGCTCAGCCATTGGCTGCAAGTCAAGGTGCCAGGAAATCTGCTTAAAACTCTCCAAAGCACAATTCTCGGGCTGGTTGTGACTGGATCTCTCGAACATTTGTGACCTCTTTGATCGGGCTTTCCACAGTTTTCTGGAGCTGATTGTTTTGTCTAATGTTTGCTTTAGTTTGGCCTTTTTAGCTCCGATTTCTCCAGATTTAGGAATATTTAGAATGTTCAATTATGGGCGACAGGTCACTTGACCTTAGTGGACAGATAAAATATGGTTCACTTATTGTTTTAATAACGAATTGAGAATGAATCTTTGCATTTTAACAAATAAAAGTTTCAATTTTTTCAGTGGTTTTCTTAGATACTCATTAAGAGAGATCAACTGACAATTATAAGCTATTTGCAGGATTATTGAATTGAAAAAGGAGGCAGACGTGCAGAGATTTTTTTGGAAGGCATTGCTTTTTCATTCAGATATCTCGAATGTTCAAGAGGTCTATGTAGCTGTTCATTGGTTCTCTTGTCCAGATACTAATTTATAATTCATATCACTTTTAATGTGCCCGGAATTTTGAGATTTGTCTCAAAGTTAAGAAGAAAACGAGGAGCAATTAATATGAGAACTTGAGTGAATAGAAAGCACAGTAAATTTAAATTACCGAGTGTGAGAAACAAAGCTCACTCACTTCAATAATTTCAGTCGGAGACAAGATCTGAAACAATCAGTATGTTTATTAGACGCTTGCAAGCGTGGGGTGTTTGGAATAAGGCACGCAGAGTTTAGCAAGTACATATCTTATATAGGATTCACTACTCCGGAGCCCATTACTATTGTTTCTCTCTTGCCTTATCCGGCCTTGTGCATAATTTGAGAAACAAAGCTCACTCACTTCAATAATTGAAGTCCGAGACAAAAATCTGAATCAGTAGTGTCCTTTATTGTTACACTTGCAAGTGGGTGTAATGTCTAGTGCCGGGCAAGGCAGAGAACATACACACCAAATTCAACAAACTCTCGAAATTTATATAATTTGGGTCCCTACATATTTTTTCTTATTTCATTGTTTCCCCCCCGCTTACATTATTCACTTCCCTAAGACTGATCCCACCATTCCTGCTTATCCGGTCTTGTCCGTGATAGAATGCTTATCTCTGGCCTCATAAGGTCGTTTGACGTCATCCCACTGCCGGTCATCGTTAGGCATATTCTTTCCATCTGGGCGTCTCCGGAGGCCACTCTGATCTTTACGACCTCTTTAATTAGGGTTTGTTCCTGTGTCTCCGTACAAGTGGGAAACAGATGTTTTTACCTACTGTTATACAAGCCGAGGTCATCCCCTTACAACTTCTTATCTATTTGCCCATACATCTACCATTGTTTTGCAATCACGTTTCATGATAACATACCATTTTTAACTGATACGAAAACAATTATATATTTCCTTTACATAGTTTCCATTCTTGTTGACTCAGCTCTTGGCTAAAACAATTACACACTGGTGTGAGTTCATTTACTCTGTATCAGAAATTATAATTGCTGAATTGCAGATCTGCAGAAGAAACATTAATTTACCTAAATCCCACAATTTCCCCTTTTTCTTTTTTTTAACCATTTGTTATCTTTTGCATTTTTTCTTTTAAATATCGCCCCCGAAATTTGCAAGCATCATTCCCGAGATTTCATCCATCTTGGTTTCACTCATCTCCTCATCATTTAGTCGATAAAGTTCCTCTGTCTGATTCCCTTTTAGGGGCATCTATTTCATCAAGGCTGTTTCAATCAGTCTTTGGGTGAGCCCTCGTATACAGGGTATGACACAACAGCCAATGGCCACCAATACCCCGACTACTACTATCAGGGAAGTAAGGATAGAAACCACCACCCCCTTCCATTTTCCAAACCAGGATTCAAGCCATCCCGTGAGAGATGTGTCTACTCCGGGATTCTCAGCCAGTTCCTCTGCTAAAGTAGTTAATCCCCGTAAGGCCCGAGAAATTGAACCATCAGGTGCAGTATTATTAGGAATAAGGTACAACAGCCTTCCTCCTAACATCACACACACACACACCTTTTTTCTGCTAAAATCATATCAAGGGCTATTCTGTTCTCCCATGCCATCCTACTTGTCGCATCAAGATGTTCTGATATTCCTTTAACCACATCTCTTGTATAATTTATAAATCGCTGTTGATTATAGAAAATGTAATTTATCCAATCTACATTTTTATTAATTGTTACCCACCAAAAGAGAGCTGACTCAAAACCTGGTGCAATCTGATTACGAGCCTTGAATTCATCAGGTACTCCCCTAGGGACTCCTACCGAATCAAGATAAATCCTGTCATCAAAAGAAGTATCTAACAGTAATCTCTTACCCCTTCCCTTTTTCCCTACTATCTTTTCCTTCTCAAATGCCAGGGTAAATGGAATTGCCAATTGTACAATTGCACATATCCCTCTCCAATCCGGAGGTAGCTTGGGTCTCAATATTTTTCCTCCACAGTACCACCACAGATCTGCTCGGGGAACTTTTAGTGCTGAGTAGTTCCCTCCCTTGTCCGTTTCGGTGACATTCTTAATCTCTGTACATGCTTTCAGCTCCCCCAAATCTCTAGACCGATTTGTACCTCGTCTACACACACCCAACGTGTGATTACCAACTGCGGCGGAAACTGTTGGGGGGGGGGGCGGGGGCTTTAAAATTTTCTTCTCCAAGGGAGGGAACATCAGAGATAGGGAGGTACAATTCCTATCATTCCATGCAGTCTCATCCTGGTACAGGGCTATCATACATTTCATGCCCTTCCTGTCTCGCTTCCACCCGAGTGGAAAGGGAACCACCTGGGCCACTGGCCTACCGGAGGCACATCCAGAGCTTTTGTTCAGACTTTTTAACAGTATACTTTACCCATTCAACCCAGGCATTTGCATCCCCATACTCAGTCTCTATCTCGATGGTCTGTTTCAAGTCCTTTACCTCTATAATTTTTACTACTTTAGGATCATCAGGAGGGGTGAAAGGTTGTATCTTATTACCCAGTAATTCCGCCCGTTTTCCCTGTCCTACGCTAATTCAAAAACAACAGCCCAAGAAATCCTTCTCATTTGCTTTCCTTTCGATCCCAAATGTTTCATTTTATTGTATCTCATAGGTATCCCCCCCTCCCCAGAATTGCTTTGTGCCATGTGGTTTTCTTTATTGTCAGGTATATTGGGTTACACCTTTTATTGGAACAATCGCGAGCTGGTCGGAAGGGGGCCCGGTGTACTGTGACGAGACCATTATACCAGATACCATCCCCGAGGCCATCCCCATTGGACTTAAGATGTATCTCAGAGCTGCGGTACTGTCTCTGATTATCTACATCCCCACAATTTACTAAACTGCATGCATCAGCATCTATTACTTGTGGATTATCAGACTCAGGTTTCATTAATTATACATATGAAAATGGTATTTGACAAAATCCCAATACTAAGAGGGCTTGCATCGTAACTCTAAGCATTCCCAGTATTCTAAACATCATGCTGAAGCACAAAAAGACTTAATATACAATCTTACAGAAATAATCCCGCGCTCGCGTTGCCACTGTGTAATCAGTTCCTCAAAGTCTCTTTCGTCTGAGTTTCAGCGGGTCTTGCGTTGATTCGGCTGTCCAGACTTCTTCCTCAACTGGAGGGTCCACTGGCCCTTTGATCCGAGTGTAGTGAGTCCAGCCTTTCTCCGCCGTCCTTATTGCCGTTTCGGTAGTCAAAAGAGCCTGGTACGGCCCTTCCCAGTCCGGCTGCAATTTAGTCTCTGTCCATGATTTTACTAAGACCCAATCTCCCGGCTGGACGGGATGAACAGTGAATTCAAGGGGTGGAGTCTGTGCCAATAAACCCTGTTTCCTGAGGAAAGACGGAGAGGAGGACAAGCCCAGTATATACTTCTTTGAAAACAAATCTTTAATTTTGGGAATTGGCAATTCTCCATTCGTTCCCAGATAAGGTAATCCAAATAAGATTTCATAGGGGGATAGTCCCAAATCTTTCCTCCGCCAAGGGACAAGCCCAAAAGGCATCCTTTAAATCTATCACACTAAACCATTTGTGGTCATGGGGGATCTTACTTAATCTCTAATCAGTCCCTCAATTACTGGCTGCAGTCCTTGTGTACCTTCTATGGAAATGGGATATTGTCGCTCACAGACAATGTCCCCGTTCCTTTTTAAATTTATTAGAAGGGGAGGGATTTGTAGTTTTCCATGATTCCCTTCCCTATCCCATAAAATAGGGTCTATCTCTCTCTCCACATCCTCTGTCAACATTGCCAGTTGTACAACTAATTCTTTTTCCTGAATTCCAATCTCCAGTCCTAATAGGACAATTAAGTCTCTCCCTAGTAAGTTACTTCCTATATCAGGGATATACAGCAGTTCCCCTGTGACCCTATCCTTAGGATCTTCTATCATCTTAGGTTCAAATACCGGAACAGTAAATCCTTCCCCTTTTACCCCCGAAACAGTAATTGACCGTGTCGACATTTCTACTTTCTTTGGTTTAAAATTCAGCGATGACCGTGCCGCCCCCGTATCTACTAGGAAGACTACCTCTTCTCTACAGGGTCCCACCTTCAAGTTTATCAAGGGTTCCTGGTGGGTCCCCAGGGGCAGGAACCCCTGACACCCCTATTCTTCATCAAAATTCATAAGCGGAATTGCCCTTTCTTCCCTTTGTCGATCAGGACACTCCCACTTAAAATGCCCTATCCTTCTGCAATAATAGCATCCTGCCTATGGAGACCTCCATCTCTGCCCCTGTTGCCCAAACCCTCTATCAAATGCTCCCCCATGTCCTCTCCCTCTCCCCTTTCCTCTCTGTCCTACATGCTGCCACCCGCCACTCCGGTTGCTCACTATTGGTTCCATTCTTTTCTTAACTACCTCATCAACCGTAGCTACCATCATTTTCGCCTTCTGTTTTTGTCTCTCATCCTCCCTCTTTACAACACTTTCTGTGCCTCTCTCAACAATTCATCTAATGGTTTTTCACTCCACCCTTCCATCTTCTGTATCTTTCTCTGTATGTCTGGCCATGCTTTTGTCACAAAATGTACTTTCAAAAGACCCTGTGCCACTGGGTCCTCAGGGTTCATTCCAGAATATTTCCGCATTGAGTCCCTTTATCTTTGCAAGAAAGCTGAGGGAGTCTCATCTTTCTCTGTATAACTTCAAAGGCTTTAGTCAGGTACTGCGACTTTGGAACTGCCTCTCTTATTCCTTTTAGAATCAGGTCTTTCAATTCCCTCATTTCTTCTCTATGCTCTGGGTTTTGGTTTTCCCACTGGGGATCTCTGAGGGGAAACTTCGTCTCTCCCTGTCCAGTATCCCCATCTCCAATCGGGTGTTCCCTGTCCCATATTTTAATGGCTGCTCCTCGTATAAGTCCCCTTTCCTCCCCAGTAAATAGTATATTCAAAATAGACATTAACTCCGCCCAGGTAAACAGACTGGGCCCCAGAAATTGATCAATTTGTTCAGACAACCCCACCGGATCCTCAACCAGGACCTTCATTTCCTTTTTAAATGTACTGACCTCCCTACTGGTGAGGGGGGCACTCACAAACCCAATCTCTTTGTCCCCTATTGGTACCTCCCGAAGGGGATAAGTCATTACGTTCTTCCCTTTTTCTTTCTTAAAGAAATATTGCAATATTTCTAGCTCCCCATAACTTCAAACACCAATTCATCAATTCATGCTTGACTAACTTTATTTACGTTCATTTATTCAGTATTTAATATTTAAAATGTAAAATGCATAAAGTTCCCAATTTTGAAATTCACTGTAATTTCCCAGTTTTAGTCCCTTAATTTAAATCCAAAATTAGTTTTCTTAAGTAATCCTGACCAATCATTGCTCAATTACAATACTATAGGTCGTGAAATAATCAGAGCTGCCTTAAAAGAATTTGTCTGTTCAAGTTTAAAAAAAAACTTCTAATGCATGAACAATGGCCATATCCAAGGTCACAGATATTAACCATAGGAGTTTCATTTTTACTACAATCTAATGTTGAACTGAAACTTCAACAGTTCCCCATAAATCGCTTGTATGTAAAGATAAAACAGATTTGTTAGAAATTGATAGTAAGGCAGTCATGATCTGTAAAAAGAACAGGAGTTAGCATTCTTTTTTTCATAATCTCTATAGAATCCTTAACCTTAAAATAAATCTTGTTAAGTTTCCATAATAAAAATCAGATTCAAAACAGTCCTGGAACTCAAGCTCCAGGGAATAAAGCACAAACATTCACTCACCAACAAACAAATGTTCATTCAAACCAAATCACAAAGAGTTAAACTTTCTACCAGCTGTACAGCTCTTTTCGTTCTCTCTCCCTCACACATTGACATATAAATTCAGATATTTACAAACCCAGTCTTCATCCGACCTGTATTTTGGCCAGAAGATGGCGGGACAAAGAATTGATTCCTTAGTCCATACGAAGCAACAATATTTAATCATCTTTTTCCCTTGTACAAGTATTATTTTGCCAATTCCACAACATCCTGCCCAAAGGACTTTCTGGAGGTATGTTGTAAGGGACCCCGCCTCCATTTCCATTGCCTTTTTCTTCTTTTGTTCTCCTGGAGGCTTTTTCCTTACCCACGGCACAACCCATATTGAGTTCCTTCGTTAGTCCCTTATTAACTACTAAAACTCAATCCCGGCCATCAAGGCAATACTAAAAAGTCAATTTTCTTACCTTGGTCTGTGCACAGAGTTGCCTGGCCCCTTTTCGCCGTATTTTCTATCGACCTCCCGTCACTGTCTGATTCAGATGTCTCGCTTGTGGGATCCGTACCAGTCGCCCACGGGAGCGGACCAAACCGGGACACAAGACCGCTCCTCAATGGGGAATGGGACGCGTTTTCCCAGTGTCCAGGGCCAGCCACTCCCCCCGGCGATGGAAGAACATCCCGGACAGCCCCCAATTGTGAGAAACAGAGCTCACACACACTTCAATAATTTCAGTCTGAGACAAAAATCTGAATCAGTAGTGTCATTTATTTCACACTTGCAAGTGGGTGTGATGTCCAGTGCCTATAAGGCAGAGGACATACACAACCCAAATTCAATTCATACACAATATTTATATAATTTGGTTTATTTTGTTTTACATTGCTCCTCCCCTGTTTACATCCTCCACTTCCCTAAGACTGGCCCCATTATTTCTGTTTATCTCTTGCCTTATCCGGCCTTGTCTGTGACAAAATGCTTATTCTGGCCTCACAAGGCCGTTTGACCTCATCCCATCCTTTGCTTACCATTATCTACTCCCTCCATCTGTGCTGCCCCTCACAGCACCTTATCACTGAGCCCTTTTAATTGGGGTTTGTTCCTGTGTTTCTGTAAAAGTGGGAAACAGATGTTTATACCTACTGTTTGTACAGGCGTATCTAGCTTAACTTCATCCCCTCACAGCATCTTATCTATTCGCCTGTAATATCTACCATTGTTTTGCTGTCACGTTTCATTCTGGCATACAATTTTAGCTAATACAAAAACAATTATATATTTCCTCCACATCGTTTCCATTCTTGTTGATTCAGCTTTTGGCTAAAACAATTACACACTGGTGTGAGTTCATTTACCTTAATATAATCAATTATAATTGCAGAATTGCAGAAGTGACATTAATTTATCTATATCCCACAATCACAAAAGTGTCTCTGTGTGAATGCGTGTGTGTGAGAGAGACAGAGAGAGAGAGACCATGCCTCTGTGTGTGTGTGTTTGTCCATGAGTGCCCAGTTTCAGTGTCAATGCTGTCACCCCTTAATGTAACTGTGTGTAAACCATGTGTTTATGTACCTGACCCAGGTATGATTCACAAACCATACACCGTCCCTCACTCTCATTCACTCACTCTCTCATACGTGTACACACACACACACACACACCCTCGCACGCCACATTTTGTTCTTCACACACACACGTGCATGCAAACATCTACAATGACGTGCACACACTTACACAGTCACTCACAATCCAAGACACTCACTCTTACAAATGCCACTCGGTTTCACACACTACCACGTTCACACACATGCACACACCCTCTCACTCACTGTCTCTCTCACGCACTTTCTTACATTCTCACACACTCACCTTCTCACTCACTCACATACACTCTCTCTCACACACACACTCTCCCAAACTCCCCTTTCACATACTCACACCCTTACACTCATGCATTTACACTCTTTCACACACAGTCTCCAAAACTCCTTCTCTTACACACACTCACAAACACGCTCTCAAACTCATGCATTTACACTCTTTCACAGTCTCCAAAACTCCTTCTCTTACACACACTAAGACACACTCACACTCATGCATGCCCACACAGTCTCGCTCAGGCATGTACACAATCTCTCTCTCGTTGCACTCTCTGTCTCGCACGCGCACAAATTCTCTCTCTTTTGCACATGCGCACGTTCTCTCTTGCACAGGCCCTCTATCTCTCGCACCAGCGCACTCTCGCATGCATGCACTCTTCCAGGCCTGCACGCACTTCCTTTCTCTCACATGCAATCTCTCTCTCTCTTGCACCCACTCTTGCAGACACACTCTCGTGCACATGCACATTCTATCTCTCCTACACACACTCACCATGCACGCACATAAACTCTCTCTCTTGCATGCACATACTTTCTTTCTCTTGTGCATGCATGCACTCTCTCTCTCTTTTGCAGAGGGACAAGCTCTCTTGCAAGCATGCACTCTCTTGCGCTCACACATTCTCATGCACACACACTCTCTCTCATACACACTCTCTTTCTCATGCAGAGTCTCTCACAAGCACGCACTCTCTTTTTCTCACATGCACACTCTCCCTCTCGCATTCACTCTCTCGCTCACACACACTCTCTCTCATGCACAATCTCTCACAAGCATGCACTCTTTCTCGCATGCACTCTCTCGCTCACACACAGTCTCTCTCTCATGCAGGCACACTGTGTCGCATGCTCGCTCTCTTTCTCTTGCACATACTCTCTTGCACACTCTCTGTCTCAAAGACACAATCCCTTGTGTGCACCCACACACACACTGTCGGATGCACCTGCACGTTCTCTCGCATGTGCACACTTTTACTTTCATGCGTACTCTCTCACACATGCACATACTGTCTCGCACATGCACACACTCTTAGCATCCCGCGCACACTCTCTCTCACTCACACATTTCCTTTCACGTTCGCACTTCCTCTCAAGTTCGTATAATCTCTCTCGACTCTCGTGTTTGCATAAACTCTCTCTCTCGTGTTCATATAAACTCTCTCTCGCTTGTGTTCGCACAGACGCTCCCTCTTGCGTTTGCATATACACTCTCTCGTGTTCACACACACTTTCTATCGCATTTGTGTAAACTCTGTAACGTGTTCATGTAAACACTCTCTCGCTTGTGTTTGCACACTCTCTCTGTCTTGCATTCGCACTCTCTCTTGTATTTGCGTACACTCACTCTCCCACATTCATGTACTGTATAAAACAGTGTACTTGTCTGAGATGGGGATTTCTAAAGGAGAGTCGTGTATGACCTGCCTCCCTCTCCTACCTTTCCTGGAGGTCCCCCATCTCGCTGACTGCATCTTTGGTTTATCTCCCTCTCTGCAACTGCCATCCATCACACCCCTTAGCTCCTGTAAATTCCTCATTGCCTCTAACGGTTGCTCCAACCTACAAAGGTAGGCAATCTGATAGGATTTGCAACAAGACATACTTTGTCGAAACATCATTCCCAGTTACATGGGAACTATCCCTAATCTCCCACGTCCGACAGGAAGAGGACATCACTCTCCCAAAGGCCATCACTGCACTTTAACAATCCACACACCGAGAAAATAGCCCAGTCATACTGCTCGAAAAACACTGCCCTCAGATAACTTGGTACCTGTGTTTTATATTTTGTAAAAATTTAATCCAGAGAGATCTCAATAAAGCATATGCACAAAAGCCCCATTCAATTCATTATTGTAGATTTAAAAAGAGGTGTAAGGAAGGATTTTTAAAAACAAAGTTAACAGTTCCCCTGCTGTGAGTTTTCCCCACAGCTGTGAATTTCACTCTTTGCTTTTCTGAGACTGAACTCCATGTTCAGAACTTGAAACCAAACATCACAGGCTTTCAGCTCTGAGGGTCACTGCAGGGTCAGACAGTGATGCAGGGTCACTGCAGGGTCACACGGCTGTGCAGGGTCACTGCAGGGTCACACGGCTGTGCAGGGTCACTCGGCTGTGCAGGGTCACTGCTGGGTCACACGGCTGTGCAGGGTCACTGCTGGGTCACATGGCTGTGCAGGGTCACTGCTGGGTCACACAGTGATGCAGGGTCACTGCTGGGTCACTCGGCTGTACAGGGTCACTGCAGGGTCACACAGCTGTGCAGGGTCACTGCTGGGTCACACGGCTGTGCAGGGTCACTGCTGGGTCACTCAGCTGTACAGGGTCACTGCAAGGCCACACGGCTGTGCAGGGTCACTGCTGGGTCAGATGGCTGTGCAGGGTCACTGCTGGGTCACACAGTGATGCAGGGTCACTGCTGGGTCACATGGCTATGCAGGGTCACTGCTGGGTCACACAGTGATGCAGGGTCACTGCGGGGTCAGACAGCAGTGCAGGGTCACTGCTGGGTCACACAGTGATGCAGGGTCACTGCAGGGCCACACGGCTGTGCAGGGTCACTGCTGGGTCAGATAGCTGTGCAGGGTCACTGCAGGGTCACATGGCTGTGCAGGGTCAGTGCTGGTTCACACGGCTGTCCAGGGTCACTGCAGGGTCACAGATCTGTGCAGGGTCACTGCAGGGTCACTGCAGGGTCACACGGCTGTGCAGGGTCACTGCAGGGTCACATGGCTGTGCAGGGTCACTGCAGGGTCACATGGCTGTGCAGAGGCACTGCTGGGTCAGATGGCTATGCAGAGTCACTGCTGGGTCACACAGTGATGCAGGGTCACACAGTGATGCAGGGTCACACGGCTGTGCAGGGTCACTGCTGGGTCAGATGGCTGTGCAGGGTCACTGCAGGGTCGCATGGCTATGCAGGGTCACTTGGCTGTGCAGAGTCACTGCTGGGTCACACAGCTGTGCAGGGTCACTGCAGGGTCACGGCTGTGCAGGGTCACTGCTGGGTCACACAGCTGTGCAGAGTCACTGCAGGGTCACGGCTATGCAGGGTCACTGCTGGGTCAGACAGCGGTGCAGGGTCACTGCAGGGTCACCTGGTTGTGCAGGGTCACTGCTAGGTTACATGGCTGTGCAGGGTCACTGCTGGGTCACACAGCTGTGCAGGGTCACTGCGGGGTCAGACAGTGGTGCAGGGTCACTGTTGAGTCATACGCGCTGTGCAATGTTACCTGTATGCTTCTATTTCAGTATTTCTAATCTGTACATCCTTGCTTACTATGAACTGCCTGCTTTGCTCATAAACAAAGTTTTTTCACTGTAATTTGGTACACATGACAATAAATAAATCAAATCAAATCAATTCAAATCAAACTTTTCAAGAAAGGCAATAAAGATAGACCAGGAATAACAGACCAGTGTGTGTTATATCAGTGTTCGAGAAGCTATTCGAGAAAATTTCAAAGGAGGGAATTAATCTCCATTTCAAGAGGCACGGTTTGATCATGGAGAGTCAGCACAGCTTTGTCAGAGTAGGGTCATGCCAAACCCAATCTGATCATGGAGAGTCAGCACAGCTTCGTCCGAGTAGGGTCATGCCGAACCCAATCTGATCATGGAGAGTCAGCACAGCTTTGTCAGAGTAGGGCCATGCCAAACCCATCTGATCATGGAGAGTCAGCACAGCTTTGTCAGAGTAGGGCCATGCCGAACCAATCTGATCATGGAGAGTCAGCACAGCTTCGTCCGAGTAGGGTCATGCCGAACCAATCAGATCATGGAGAGTCAGCACAGCTTTGTCAGAGTAGGGCCATGCCAACCCAATCTGATCATGGAGAGTCAGCACAGCTTTGTCAGTGTAGGTCCATGCCAAACCAATCTGATCATGGAGAGTCAGCACTGCTTTGTCAGTGTAGGGTCATGCCAAACCAATCTGGTGGAACTTTTTGAGGAGGTGACCAGGTGTGTAGATGAGAGTAGGCCAATTGCTGTAGGTGTATGGAGTTCAGAAAAGCCTTTGACCAGGACCCACATGGGAGATAACGAAGGTAAAAGCACGTGGCATCTGGAGTAACTTGGCAACTTGGCTCTAAAATGGGTTCAGTCAGTGAAAACAGAGGGTGTTGATAGAAGGCTGTTTGGTTAATTGGAAGCTGGTGTCCAATGGTGTTCCACAGCTCTCAGTGCTGGGTGAGTCATTCCTTGTGATAATCACAAATGACATTGATAAAGGTGTATGTTTGGTGGGGAGGGGGTGGGATCACTGGGAGCGTGCAGGGTAGGTATGGTGGTGTGGGCGTAGGTACAAGGGGAGGTTGGTGATGATACATACGTTTGCATATTACACAAATATTGACCGAGTAGTTGGCAGTGAGAGAAATAGTCATCGGTTATAGATAGATCCAGACAGATTGGTCAGACGGGCAAATCAGTGGCAGATGAAATTTAAACCTGATAAATGTGAGGTGATACACTTTCGCAGAAGTCACAAGACAAGGCAACACTCAATAAATGGCAGAACACCAGGACACTTAGAGGAACAGAAAGATCTTGAGGTGATTGTTAACAGATCCCTGAAGGCAGCAGGACAGGTTAATAGGGTAAAGAAGGCAGACAGGACACATGCCCTTCCCAATCGAGACATCGATTATAAGAGCAGGGAGGTGCTGATTTGTTTGGGTCACAGTCTGAGTATTGTGTACAGTCCTGGTCACTGCACGATGGGAAGGATGTGATTGTAACAAAGGGAGTGCAAAGGAGATTCAGCAGAATGTTGCTTGAGCTGTAGCAATGTCGCTGTGAAGAGAGAGGCTGAATAAGCTCAGGCTGCTTTCTTTAGAGCAGTGATCGGGGTGTATAGGACTGAGGGGTGTGGACAGGGTGAGTAGAAAACAGATGCTTCCCTTGTTTATAGGCAGGTAATAAGCTGACATAATTTTAAGTTGGAAGACAGGAGGTTTCGAGGGGACATGAGGAAAGATCTTCCCACCCAGAGGATGGTAGGGGCCTGCACTGCACTGCCTGGGAAGGTGGTTCATACGGGAAACTTCACAACCTTGAAAACATACTTGGATTAACAGTTGAACCGTCATAACGTTCAAGGCTATGATCCAAGTGATGGAAAGTGGTAGTAATGTGACTTTAGTGTAATATGGGCAGAAGAAATACAATGGGCTAAAGGCCCTCTACTGTTCTATGTGATTCTGTCATTCGATGATTCTGAAGGGAAGGATCTAAATTGGCTTTGGGTTTTTTATATTTGTTTTGAAAAAGATATTACCTCTTGTAATTTCTACCGGTTGCTTTGATCAGCATCAGCATCAGTTTTTGTATTAGATCACGGGTAAAATTTCACAATTGAGTGGATAACTTAATGAACAAGGAAAGCAGTGGTGTAACAGTGTGCAGTAGAAGAGATCTCAAGGAGCTTTACAACATGAGGTACTGAATGATTGAGTCGCCTCAGCAAAATGAAGGGCATCAGTGGGGGGAAAAAATCAAAAATTATTTAGATCTTGATGGGACTGATAGTGTGTGAAATAATACAAATCTTGTTGTTTGAAGATAATTTGCAATTAATATTTAAGACACAATGGGAAAAGATTAATCCAGTCTTTGGGGTATTCAGGTGAGACCTAAATCTCACGGGTATCACATCATTAAAATAAACATGTTGTCGCAATCTGTTTGTTCAAAATGAAGATGTGATCACAGTTTCCCAGTGGAGATACCACACAACATAAAGTAAAGACTGTGGAACTGTGTCAGCTCCAATACCCAGTGAATTCTCCAAATCGGACAGATTCCCAGCACCAGGAAAGGAGAGGTTGTTCCACAAGCAACAAAATGCATCTTCCAAGGCAAATGGTCAGAAAAGTATACTACACCATCCTTGCCTGTGTTGGTATTCCTGGTAAGTCTTGGGACAATGTAAGTTGTATTAAATCATATTTATTGCATTAAATCAGACTTATTTCCACACTATTAATGGTAATTATTTTATTTCTATTTGGCAAAGAAAATCCAATGCCAGACAATAGTATCCTCACTGACTGAGTTTTGAGTGAATAGATTGTCAGTTAAGAGGCTCCTCAGTAATGTGCAGCATTGTCTCTTCCTCCATACTGTACAGAATGGGTTTGCACTGAGGCCACAATGATGGAGTTTGACTGAGTACTGACCCTCGCGAGCCAAGAAAGTGTTTAGCAAGACAACTCTCTCTCTCTCTCTCTGTCTCTCTCTCTCTGTGGTAGTTCAAACCCTGCTATCAGTCAGTCAGATAGTGCCACCTGGTGTTTCCCATTCCCTGATGTGAAGGGATTTTGTTGGTGGATCTTGCCCAGACAGATGGCTCCGGATGGGAGCACAGAGACACATAGGCAAGAGGTGGGTTAGGCAGGTCATTATGGAGCGATAAGCGAGGGTCAGCACGGATTGCTTTGACTATCCTGTGTGTTGCCTGTGAGCGGACATATGGAGGTGTGATATTTGTGAGGACAGATCACTGGGAGACTGTGATCACTGTGTACAGTGTTCCAATGATGATGTGTGTTGTTGAATTATTTGATTGACAAAAGGACATGTGAGTTGGGCCATTTGTAAAAAGATGTACAGTATGGTTGTGCAGACTTTAATAGGATTGTGTAAGGTTCACAGAGCATGTGTTAGTGCCATTGTGCCCAGAGGTTAGTACAATGCAGAAGACTGAGTCAGGTAACAGCTTTCTGTAATGGGCTCTCTTGAAATATTTTATCCTTATCTTGGAGTTCAGTCTTCACTACCCTCAAGGATCCTATTCATTGGTGTGGGGTGCTGTCTGAATACTAATCCAATGCTGCGTATGACAGATACATTTTACCCATGATTCACTGGGTACTGGATGAGGACAGTACAAGTTCCTCGTGTGATACCAATGTGCACAGTTAACATTTCCAAACTAACACTGTGGTGTAATTCCTCTCCTGAGAAAAGAAAATCTTTTGTCTATACCGCGTGGGCACGTTGCATTATCCAGTGATTTAATGGAATTATGTTCAGTTTGCATACTGGAATTATCAGTGAGTTTGCTGATGACCTTAAAATAGGCGGTATCATGGACAGTGAGGAAGGTGATCAGAAATTGCAGCAGCACCTTGATCAGCTGGGGAAGTGGGCCGATAAATGGCACATGAAGTCAAACATAGATGTGTGAGGCCTTAAGGAGTGTAGTGGAACAGAGGGATCTTGCAATTCAGGTTCACCGTTCTCCGAAAGTGGAGGCAGAGGTAGACAGGGCAGCGAAGAAGGCTTTTGGCACACTGGCCTTCATCAATCACAGCACTGAGAAGTTGGGATGTTACGTGCAAGTTATTCAAGAAGTTGGTGAGGCTTCACTTGGAGTATTGTGTTCAGTTTTGGTCACTGTGTTATTGGAAGGATGTTAGTAAACTGGAAAGAGTGCAGAAGAAATTTACAAGGATGTTGCCTGGACTCAATAGTCTGAGTTGGGGGAGAGTTTGGACTGTCTCGCACATTTTTCTTCAGAGCGGAGGAGACTGAGGAGGGGGAGGGATCTTGGAGAGGAGCAGAAGATCATGAGAGGCATGGGCAGGGTGAATACACTCAATCTTTTTCCTAGGGTTGGGGAATCGATGACTGAAGGGCATCAGTTTAAGGTTAGAGGGGAAAGAATAAAAGGGAACCTGACAGGAAATGTTTCTTTACACAGAGGGTGGTATACATACAGAACAAGCTGCCAGTGGAAGTGGTTGAGCTGTTTACATTAAGAGTTAAAAGGTATTTGGATAAATACATGGATAGGAATGGATTAAGAGGATATGGGCCAAGTGCAGGGAGATGCGGTTAGCATGGATGGACATTTGGTCAACAGGGACCAGTTTGGGCCAAAGAGCCTGTCTTTGTGCTGTAGGAATCTATGGCTATGATTCTATTTGTGCATTGGTGTAGGATGTGGACATCAGTGGCTGATCAGAATTTATTGTCCATCCCTAGTTGCCCTTGAGAAGATGGTGGTGAGCTGCCTTCTTGAACCACTGCAGCCCACCTCCTATGGGCTGACCCAAAATGCCATTAGGGAGGGAATTCCAGGATTTTGACCCAGCAACAGTGAAGGAATGGCGATATATTTCTCCGTCAGAATGGTGAGTGGTTTGGAGTGGAACCTGAAGCTTTTAGAGTTCCCATATATATGCTGCCCTTGTCCTTCTAGATGGAACTGGTCGTGGGTTTGGAAAGTTCTGTCTGAGGATCTTTGATGAATTTCTGCAGTGCATCTTGTAGATGTTGCACACTGCAGCTACTGAGCGTCGGTGGTGGAGGGAGAGGATGCTTGTGGATGCAATGCCAATCCTATGGCCTGAATTGTCCTGGATGGTGTCAAGTTTCTTCAGAGTTGTTGGGGCTGCACCCATCCAGGCAAGCAGACAATATTCCATCACACTCCTGATTTGTGTCTTGTAGGTAGTGGACAGGCTTTGGGGAAGTCCGGAGATCAGTAACTCACCATGGCATTTCCGAGAATGTTGTGTACTACTGATCCAGATCGCCAAGAATCCCTCTAAGTGAAGGTATTACTGATCATGGAATTGTACTGAATGGGGATGACGAAGCTATGGCAGGACCCTCTGATTGCTGTGGCCTCATGTTGCTGGGAGGATGTGTCATTGTCGAATTGGACTGAGTGGGGGTTACTGCTGGAATGATATTCTCTGGCCCAGTGTTCTTGCTTTTCACAGCTCACTGTAAATGCAGTATTGTAGTAAGTGTTCAGCACGAACAGCGGAATACTCATGAACTCAATTGCAAGTTTTACTGGGAATATCTTGCACTGTCCAACTGTATTGTGTGTGTGTCAACATGTTAATTCTATATTATGCCAAACTCAGGATCGGATAACTTGCATTGACAGGAGGATTGAATACCTGTTCCTCAATCAGCTGCAACTGTTTACACAGTTATATTTTAATGGTGAAAGGAAATGTTAATCTCTTAAACATATATATTACGAACACATGTTCACAATAAGAAGCTCTCGAAAAACTGGAGTCAATGAGATGACGATTCTTTTGTTTCAGCCTGAGGACAGGTGAAGATGGTTCTGGCTGTGGGAGGTCAGTCATCTCAGCCGTTGTACATCTCTGCAGGAATTCTTCACAGTTGTACCTTGGTCCTAAAATCTGCAGGCGCCTCATCCATGCTGCTCCCTCTGTCATTATTTCAAAATTAGTGAGGTTTGCCTGTGAATACACAATGTTCAGCACCATTTACTACTCTTGAGATAACAGAGAGGTCTGTGTCCATACAGAGTGTGATAACATCTGGCTTGAGCTGATCATTGACAAGTAACATTCGTATCTCACAAGCACCAGGAAATGACCATCTCAAAACATGAGAATCTACCAATCTCCCATTGGTGTTTTATGACATTGCCATCACTGAGTGCATTATTATCCACAACCCGGACCAATCATTGACGAGGAAATGACCTGTTCCAGCCATATAGGTGCTGTGGCCAGAGGAGGATGTCAGACACTCTGCTTACTGTGACAATAACGTCCCTGCCTGCCTCTCCAATCCATCCCCACCATCCAGAAAGCATCGCTCAGGAGTGGGATTGAATTCTCTCCAAGTATCTGGCTGAGTGCAGCTCACATGCAACACTGAGTGCAACATTCACAAAGCTCCACATTGTCCAGGATTGTCATAACTTCCCCACTGACCACTCAGCACACACTCTCTTCACCAATGACAGCACGGCCAGCAATGAACACCACCTACAAGATGCAAACCAGGAACAGGGCAGGGCTCTTTTTACCAGCATCTCACAAACCCATGACCTCCAGCACCTGGAAGAACAGGGGCTGCAGATGCACAGAGACACCATCACGTGCCTGACAGTTAAAGCTTACACTCCGTGAGGACATTTTAAAGTAATCACCATTTCCACATCTGCAAGGGGAGATCTCTGAACCCGAGGGCTGGTTAGTCTCTAAGGGAATATCCTGTACGGCAGAGAGTGGGACAAACGTCCAAAGTGAAAGGATGGGTGCTTGGTGCTGAATTCAGGGCATCAGTTATCCCAGTGGATAATCCGTGTCATAGCTTAATTTGTCAAGTCCAACTCTTGATGGTTTCAAAACCAGTAGACAGAACCTGTTACCTCGGTTTTCTGTGGAGTAATGGCCAATGTGTTGGTGCTCCCGATTCCAGGTATCTACACTGAGTGAGTTTTAGGATCCCTTAACTTCAAAAGTGGATCCATTTTGGGAATTTCATAGTAGAGACAATGGACTCAGTGTGGGGATATTCAAATACCAGGGAGTGGTCTAAAAACGGAGCATTCTTCAGGAACAGTGAGTTATCTGTGCACCGGAAGCTCCGTTTGATTTTATTAATTGAAAGGTTATGGGTGTCGCTGGTTAGACCAACACTTACCACCCTTCCCTTATTGCCCAGAATAAACCAGACTATTGTAGATCTGGAGTCACATGTACACAAGACTAGGAAAGGATGACAGGTTACACTCTCTAAAGGATATGAGTGAGTGAGATGGTTTCTTTTCTAACTGTTCATTGCCACCATCAGACAGTAGAAGTCTTGATTTCGATTGAATTGAAGTTCCACCATCTGCCATGGTGGACATCAAACATCGGTCTCTGAATTAATAAACTAGTGATAAGACATTGAGGGCATCATCTCTGCTCATCTTTCACATTGGCCTGAATCCAAAGTGATAGGGTTCAGACGCTAAGCAATAGTACATTATTTCCGTTCTAAATAGACCCCCTCTAATTCTAAGGCTGCGCCCACCTGACAGAACCAAATTCCCAATGTACACCCCTTCTAAGCCAAGCATTATCCTGTGAGTTTCTATCAGATCTCCCCTCAACCTTCTAAACTCTAATGAATACAATCCCAGGATCCTCAGCCATTCAGCGTATGTTAGGCCTACCATTCCAGGGATTATCCATGTGAATCTCCGCTGGACACGCACCAGTGCTAGCATGTCCTTCCTGAGGTGTGGGGCCCAAAACTGGACACAGTATTCTAAATGTTGCCTAACTAGAGCTCTATAAAGTCTCAGAAGCACATCACTGTTTTTATATTCCAACACTCTTCAGAAAAATGACAACATCACATTTGCTTTCTTAGCCACGGACTCAACCTGCAAGTCAATCTTTAGATAATCCTCGACTAGCACTCCCAGATCCCTTTGTACTTTGGCTTTATGAATTTTCTCACCGTTTAGAAAATAGTCCATGCCTGTATTCTGTTTTCCAAAGTGCAAGACCTCGCATTCGCTCACGTTGAATTTCATCAGCCATTTCCTGAACCACTCTCCTCAACTGTCTAAATCTTTCTGCTGCCTCCACACCTCCTCAGAACTACCTGCCTGATGCCTGACTTTGTATCATCGGCGAACTTTGCCAGAATGCCCCCAGTCCCTCCATCCAGATCATTAATATATAAAGTGAACAGCTGCGGGCCCAATACTGAACCTTGCAGGACACCATATGTCACTAACCGCCATTCCGAAAAATAACCTTTTATCCCAACTCTCTGCCTTCTGTCAGATAGCCAATCCCCAATCCATGCTAGTAGCTCACCTCAAACACCATGGACCCTCACCTTACTCAGCAATCTCCTGTGAAACACCTAATCAAAGGCCTTTTGAAAGTCTAGGTAGATAACATCCACTGGGTTTCCCTGTTCTAAC
Organism: Chiloscyllium plagiosum; assembly: GCF_004010195.1. NCBI lineage: Eukaryota > Metazoa > Chordata > Chondrichthyes > Orectolobiformes > Hemiscylliidae > Chiloscyllium > Chiloscyllium plagiosum. Next base: position 116,275,425 of record NC_057716.1, read on the forward strand.
CCACTTGTTAACTCTTCAAAGAATTCTAACAGGTTTGTCAGGCACGACCCCCCCCCCCCCCCTTACTAAATCCATGCTGACTTGTTCTAAGACGATTCTGCACTTCCAAGAATTTAGAAATCTCATCCTTAACGATGGAATCTTGAATTTTACCTACAACCGAGATTAGGCTAATCGGCCTGTAATTTTTGATCTTTTGTCTTGATCCTTTCTTGAACAAGAAGGTTACAACAGTGATTTTCCAATCATTTGGGACTTTCTTTGACTCCAGTGATTTTTGAATGATCACAACCAATCCCTCTGCTATTTCCTCAGCCACCTCCTTCAGAACTCTAGGATGTAACTCATCAGTGCCAGGAGATTTATTGATTTTTAGACCTTTTGTTTTTTTTAGCACTTTCTCTTTTGTAATGGCTACCATACTCAACTCTGCCCCCAATTCTCCTTAACTGTTGGGATATTACTCATGTCTGGGTTTGGGTGGAGGTTGTGGTACACAGTGTTCGGCAGGTGGTGGGGAGTCCATGCCAAATGTTGAAATTCTCCTGATTGCATTGGGTATCCAAGCTGGGACATGGTGGTTGGATTCACTGGTGAATATTTGAGACACCATCCATTCCTAGACATAGTCGAGTGATCCAGTGCCGTGTACTGTAATTCATGTTGTGTGGGTGTAGAATGTTAGGAGTAAACTCAACTGTGGAGGCTCCAAAACTGAATTCAGGATTTCTTTGTAATCCATGTCTGTGTTAGGTGTATCCACTCTTTGTTTTACTGATCCTGGGAGAGTTTGTGTGGATGTTGTCATCTAATTTACAACTCCAGCAAGCCTGAGCAATGTATAAAGCAGAATAAATCAACCACTGTCAACCCCTAAAAAACGTTGAGTACGTCACTGTGTTTCTGAGACTAACCTGCTATTTGTGTTCATCCCTATGTATTTTCAAAGTGAAAATGATTCAGAATCCTAAACGTTTGTGTGATATGGAACAACAATTATCTTTGTGCTATTCCTGATGAAGAGCTTTTGTCTGAAATGATGATTTTCCTGCTCCTCAGATGCTGCCTGACCTGCTGTGCTTTTCCAGCACCACTCTGATCTAAACTCTGGTTTCCAGCATTTGCAGTCCTCACTTTTGCATAAAATGCTTATACCCTCAGCTCAGGCACAGATATATTTGACCAGTAACTTCAAGTCTCTTTTTTCCTTTCTCTCTCTCTTACAGTAAGTCTAGTGGTGATTCTAATCTTAGCTCGGGGCAAGTGTGGTTTGTCTAAAAGCACCACTCATTATCTGGTGGCCATGACAACATCGGATCTGCTATTCATTGCTTTTGAAATCGTACTTCGCTGGTTTCCATCTTATTATTATCCACGGTGTTTCCTGGACATCACCCCTGTGTGTCGTGTTATCTATGTACTGAGCTGCTGGGCCATTGATTGTTCTGTCTGGTTCACCGTTACTTTCTCTTTTGATCGATTTGTCACCATTTGTTTTCGTCAGATGAAAACTAAGTATTGGACAAAGACTACTCCAATTAGGGTTCTAGCAACGATCTGTATTTTCTTTTCTTTTAAAAATGTTCCCAACTATTTTCGATTTAAACCTGGAAAGATCATCAACAATGTTCCATGGTTCTGTTCTACCACGTCCAGTTACTATACTGACCGCCGGTGGGCAAGTTTTCAATACTTTGAGCAATTTTTAACACCAATGCTCCCATTCACTTTTATTCTCTTTCTTAACGTTCTGACTGTCGGACACATCTCTGAGGCCATTAATGTGCGTAGGGGGCTGAGGGATCAGAGAAAAATAGAGAATGACCCAGAGATAGAGAGCAGAAGGAAATCTGTGATCTCACTCTTTGCCATATCTGCAAGTTTCATACTTCTCTGGTTGCTGTATATTTTACGTTTCTTTCGTGTCACTCATTCCTTGGATTCCACTGCTTTCAATATCTTTTCACAAGCCTCAGTTATGCTGCGGGATCTGAGCTGCTGCACTAATGCACTTGTTTATGTGGTGACACAGAACAGTTTCAGAGACCAGTTAAAACATGCCCTGAAATATCCAGTTATAAAAATAATCCAATTGATGAATAAATCCAAGTAACTGAGAGCCCACATTAAAGGCAGCAGATAATGGAATGAGGGATCCAGGTGATGAATGGACTGACAGGAGAAGGAGGAGCAGCAACACGGTAACACTCCTTTCCTAATGGGCAAGAAATGGTTCCATCTGAGGAGCAAACCCAAAGAGACTGGAGGAGCAAAACAGTGGGAAGTGTTGTCAGCAATGGGCAACCGTTAATAGAAAGGTGAACAACAAAAGTATAACTGAAAGGGGAATTAGACACGCACAGAAAAACATCATCCCCAGCAACCAGTTGTCAGTGAGAGAACCAGATACAAGGTCAATGACCTGGAGGCAAGTATCATCGGTCACTGCAGGTCAGAGTGGGAACAGCAATGGACCCTCACCTTACTCAACAACAGGATTTCTTGGGGTGTTGGAAAGATTGTGGAGCCCCAAGAAACATTTAAAAATTGACTTACCTGTATTTTCATCTGTCCAGAAATGCCTAAAAAGGGAGGAGCATCTGAGGCCGAGCCTGCAGCTCAGCCTGCAGCAGCCTCAGAGCCGATTACTCTCCAGGACCTGGTGAATCAGCTCTTGAAATCTCGTGAGATGCTGGGGAAAGAGATTGAAGAGAAGCTGGCTCCAGTCTCTCTCATGCTGCAGAAGCATGAGCAGCAGCTGGGAGACCTGGAGAAGAGGACGGATGAGGTGGAGCACAGGGTCACAGTGGTGGAAGCTGATGCCAGTTCATTCAAGCCCTGAACTCGCAGGTTCATAATTTGCGTGACCAAGTGGATGATTTTGAAAACAGGGGCAGGAGAAAAAACATTCGGATCATCAGTCTGCCTGAGGGTAAGGAAGGTGAGCAGCCTGCGGAATTTGTTGAAGATTGGTTTCTGAAATTCCTTGACTTGGAGACTGGCATGAGAGGATTGAAGATGGAGAGGGCTCACCGGGTCGCAGCACGGAGGTCAGGTCAATGCCCTCGTCCTTTCCAAGTGCGGTTCCATCATTACTGGGATAAGGAGAGAGTCATGGAGGCTTCCAGACTCCAGGCGAAGGATCCAAAGGCCCTAATTTACGAGGGGTCTAAGATCATGTTTTTTCAGGACTCTTCAGTGGCGGTGATCCAGAAATGAAAATCGTATGATGGTGTCAAGAGAAGACTGAAGGAGCTGGGGATTCAGTACTCCCTGAGATATCCGGCAGTGCTTCGGATCACCTTAGATGGATCCATGCATCTCTTTGACACATCGGAGAAGGCAAGAGACTTTGTGGACAAACTAACCTAATTTAAACAATTGTAGTATGTATAAATATTGTTGCTTGGGTATGCGTTTATCATTTTGTAAAAGAAATGGAGGAAATCCGGTTGGAGCTTTGTTTTTCCCCTTTTTCTCCCTCTATTGATAATAATTTGGTTCAAACTATGTCTGGTGGTGGTTAAGATGTACATTTTAAATTTCTAAGTTAGGACATACCAAAGGATGGGTGGGGTGTTTATTTCCCTTTTTTTAATAAAAGAATGTTTTTTTATTCATACTGATATTCTATGGGGTGTTTATTCTTTTTAGCTTGTGCTTGTGATGTGGCTCGAGCTGGGAGAAGTGAAGGTGGTTGAAATGGTTAGATGCCTATTTATGGGCAGTTCGGGACGGGTAGTAGCCCCCTCCGGGCAGGGGGTGAGTTCCCCTACTCAGCGCTATTGTCGCTTTATATGTTGGTTTGTTTACTGGTTTTTGTTTTTTTATTTTTAATAATTTTGTATGTTTGTTAAATGTAGTGGTTTTAGTTTATGTAGTTTTTATACTTGGTGGACCATGCGACACTAAGGGTCAGCAATTTGTGGTTCGTGTTCCTCCTCTCTGGAATTTAAATGTAATTGCAGAAGATTATGGCTAATGATTTGATTAAATGGAGTATCTGGAATATCAAGGGAAGTCACTCACCAATTGAGAGGAAGAAGGTACTCTTGAGTCTTAGAAAGGAGAAGGTGGATATTGCTTTGTTACAGGAGACTTGACCGAGTTTATTTTTCATCATTTAATACCAGAAGTAGGGGAGTGGCTATATTGGTTAGGAAATATCTCTCACTTAAATTGTTGGAATGTGTTAAAGACACATACGGGAGGTTTGTAATTCTTAAAGCCTCGATAAATGGGGAAGAATATGGCATTTTAAATGTCTATTGTCCCCCAGCTCATCCTCTTAAATTCTTGGTAGATGCTTTTTCTAAACTGATAAGTCTCAAGTCATTATAGGGGGAGATTTTAACTGCCTCATTGACCCCACAGTAGACAGGGCTGCCTAAAGGTCCCTCGATACCCTCTGCACAAACTAAACAGTTATTGGGTTTGTGTGGGGAATTAGGATTGGTGGATGTCTGGAGGTGTCTCCACCCTACAGGTAGGGATTTCACGTTTTTCTCCAATCCGCACACATGTCACACGAGGATTGATTTTTTTCTGACACCTGGATCTGGTGTCATCCTGTACGATTGGTAATATTGCCATCTCTGATCATGCTCCAGTGTACCTCATGGTTAAAATTAAAGATGTTGGGGATCCAAGATGGCGGCGACCCAGCACGTCTGAGTCTACAGTGCTACTCCCAAGACTTGGGCAAAGTGGATCACCCACCCCCACCACACTCACCAAATCATTTAAAATAGCTGTTTAATTTAATTAGTTGTTTAGTATTAAATTTAAATAATTTAATCTTCAGTAAAAATGACTAAAGGGAAGGGAGCCCGCAGCTCTCAGTAAGCAGGAACACCTCCCCCACCCTCTCCAGCTGCAGGAGAGGCGTCCCCAGCCGCCCCGGGGGACTTACCTACGGTGGCGAGCCTTGTGGAAATCATCTTGAACAGTGGCTTCCACAGCTGTTAAATCTGGAAGCTGGATCAGGCCAGGTAAGGGTGGAATGGGCCTAACGGGTTGTGATACGCGGGCCTGGCTCGAACCCGCCCGGTCCTGTTCTGGCTGCAGAGTTATAAAGAGAGGCAGATATTCCTGGAAGCCTCTAGAAATCTTGGAAAAGATCCCCAGGCCATGCTCTATAAAGGATCCAAGATCATGTTATTCCAGGACTTTTCCCCAGCTCTGGTCAGAAAGAGGAAGGCATTCGATGAGGCGAAGAAGTGTTTAAGGGACTTAAGTATTCAGTACTCCTTACACTACCCAGCGACGCTACGTTTTCACCATGAAAGATCCGTGTATAACTTCGGATCGCCAGAAAAGGCTAAGGAATTTTTGGACTCTCTTAGATAAATTGTAAGAGATAATGGATGTTGGTTTGCCTTTCCCCCCCACTCCGGTTTATATCCTCCCTCCTTTTTCTTTTTTCTTACCTTACTGTTTAATATTACCTTGGGGGGTGGGGAGAGTGATTTATTTATTTGTTCTCTATTTAACAATCTTCTCCCCCCATTGGGTTTTTTTTTATTATTCTATGTATGTATGTGGGTATGTGTATATGTGTGTGTATATATATATGTATGTGTAAAAAGACGGGGGGTTTAGTTAATGTTGGTATGTGTATGTATATAAGCTGGGGGGTTTAGTTAATGTTGGTTGGGGGAGGTGGTTAAAGCCCTTATAAATGGAGAGGAATATGGGATTTTAAATTTGTACTGCCCCCTGGCACACCCCTTTAAATTTATAATGGAAGCCTTCTCAAAATTGATGGCTCTCGGTGCCCATCATACAATTATAGGGGGAGACTTTAATTGTATTATGGATCCGGAAATAGATAGGATTCCCAAGAGTACTGCAGGAGTATCTCCCAGATCTAGACAATTGGTGGATCTGAACAAAGAATTAGGATTAGTAGATGTATGGAGATGTCTTCATCCACAGGGCAGAGATTTTTCTTTTTACTCCAATCCACATAAATGCCATACCAGAATTGATATGTTTTTTGCCCCCTTGATTTTTTAAAATTCCATATCATCCTGTAAAATAGGTAGTATCGCAATTTCCGACCACGCTGCTGTATATATGGAAACCAAGGCGAGGAACAACGGGACATCCCCTCGGCATTGGCGTATGGACCCCTTCCTAATGAAAGATAGTAAATTTGTAAAGTACTTCTCTTAATAATTTAAAACTTTTTTAGAAATTAATTTAGGTACAGCTAGCAACCCATCAATGATATGGGAGACCATCAAAGCTTACGCGTGAGTTTTGATCATCTCCTACTCAGCGACCCAGAAAAAATTAAAGGGAGAACAACAGCGTCTGCTTGAAGCCCGCTTAAAAGCAGCTGAAACAGCATACACTGATAGACCTTCTATTATTAAATTGCAAAGGATTACAGCTCTTAGGACAGCTCTAAACACTACGCTTACCCAAACGGCTAAGAGGGAATTATTATTTGCAAAACAAAGGTTATATGAATTTGGCGACAAACCGGGTAGGTACTTAGCATTTCTTGCAAAGAAAGAAAAGGCCCCTCAAACTATCACATCTATCAAGGAAAGTACGGGTATTTTGACTGATGATCATAAAAGGATTAATGCAATCTTTAGAAAATTTTATTCTGATTTATATAAATCGCAGGATTGTGAAGACAGGACTAGGAGGATGCAATCATTTTTTAAAAATTTGACCTTTCCGGGCCTAACTCCGGAACAGGTATCGATCTTAAATACTCCCCTAACAGTCCAAGAAATACTTGATGCAATCAGGCAACTTCAGAACGGTAAAGCACCTGGCCCAGATGGCTTTCAAGCTGAATTCTATAAAGAATTTATAGGAATATTGGCTGGTCCACTTATGGACATGTATAACTACGCATACAGTCAGGACGGTCTCCTGCCTTCGTTGAAAGAGGCAAATATCTATCTTATCCTTAAAAAAGGAAAGGACCCAGAAGATTGTGCGTCATACAGACCAATATCCTTGCTAAATGTAGATTTTAAAATCCTTTCTAAAACATTAGCACAGAGACTAGAAAGGGTACTGCCACATATTATAAAGGAGGATCAGACGGGTTTTATTAAGGGCTATAGATCATCCAATAATATTAGAAGGATTTTGAATATGATTCAAGCCTGTCATCAGGGAAAGATACCAGGAGTAGTAGTTTCATTAGATGTGGAAAAGGCATTCGATAGGGTTGAATGGTCATATTTGTTTTACACATTGGAAAGGTTTGGCATTGGAAAGGTGTTTATCAAATGGGTCTCAACATTGTATAGTGATCCCAAAGCAGTTGTGGTTACCAATGGATTAGGTTTGGATAGCTTCAGTGTGGGTAGGGGCTGCCGTCAGGGATGTCCCCTCTCGCCATTGTTATTTACACTAATAAATTGAACCACTAGCAGAAGCTATACGAGCTGATCATAATATAACGGCCCCGAGGATTGGTACAGGTAAACATAAAATTACCCTTTATGCAGATGATGTTCTTCTATTCCTCAGTAATCCTCTGATGTCCGTGCCTCACTTAATCCAAGTTATTAATACATTTAGTGCATTCTCAGGCTTTAAAATTAATTTCTCAAAATCGGAGGCTATGCCAATGGGTGGCCTTGCTATGATACCCCACTTAGTGGACGAATCCCACTTTCCCTTTCGGTGGTCCCTGGAGGGTTTCTTATATTTAGGCATTTTTATTACCTCAGTATTTGGTCAGTTATACAAGGCTAACTTTGCGCATTTACTGGAGAGGATAAGGCAGGACCTCCAGGGATGGGGAAACCTTCCAATTTCCTGGCTAGGTAGAATAGCACTAATTAAAATGAATGTCCTTCCCAGTCTCCTATACCCATTAGAATGCTTCTGGTGATGCTGCCAAGGATGGCACTACATAAATTATATGGCTGGTTGGGTTCCTTTATCTGGAATCATAGACGGCCCCTCATTAAGCTGAAGAAGCTACAGCTGCCACAAGCAAGGGGAGGATTGGACTTCCCAGATTTTAGGAAATATCAGTTAAGTTCCCTATTAAGTTACATAGCTGATTGGGTCTTGTCTGACTCGCAATCAATCTGGCTGAACATCGAGGCTTCTCAAGTAAAATACCCACTTATTAACCTTTTATTTTCAGACATGAGGAAAATCATTACGGATCACTGTAAAAACCCCATAATACTAAACACAATTAAAGCTTGGAATATAATGCGGCAAAATGAGGGCAACTCACATAAAACATCCCCCTATGCGCCGATAGTGGGAGCATGGGGATT
>NC_057716.1:116284865-116292612 GCF_004010195.1 Chiloscyllium plagiosum
CATTCTTTCTTCAGCGTTACCCCCATTCCAATCGCTCAGAAATCATTACTTTTCTACCTTCCTTCCGCTCTGCTAAATCCCCTCACCCTCATAACACACGGGTTAACCTTTCCCTTCTCTCTATAGATGCTGCCTGACCTTATCAGATTTCTCAGCATGGCCTGTGTTTATTTCAGAGGGAATGACATCTCCCTGTTCCTGTTTCTGTGAGAGGATACATTCCCCAATCCGACTCCTTGATATTCCGTTTGTTCACAGAGAAAAGAGATATCGCTCTATCCAAATTCATAACATGCACAGAAGGGCATCAATATATTGTGATGATATTAACAATAAAACATCTTAAACCAAATGAAATCCATGAGGAAATGGCATGTTGCAATGGGATCTGTAAGGGGCAGGAATTCAATCCGCCCTCCCCCTGTTATTATTGGGTATGATGCTCCTGACCCACCAATACACAGATCTGACTGAATGCACAAACAACCCCTCTCCATCCATTTCATTCACAATAAGGTCAATAACAGGACGGATTAAAACACAATACAAACTGTGGTGAATGCTGCATGTAGGGAGGCGTGTTACTGTAGAGGTTTTACAGCACTGAGATCAGGCTGTTCGGCACATCATTCACACACCAGTCTAACTGCCTGGACTCCCTCTCTAAACCTCTCCAATTACCCAGATCCCTGTCTGATTGAAGACTGTCTGTGTGGGGTTTGCACATTCTCCCTGTGTCTGCGTGGGTTTCCTCTGGGTGCTCCGGTTTCCTCCCACAGTCCAAAGATGAGCAGGTTAGGGTGTGTTGGCTATGCTAAATTGTCCATAGTGCCCAGGGATGTGTAGGTTAGGTGGATTAGCCATGGGAAATGCGGAGTTACAGGAAGAGGGTGGGGGGGGGGGGGGGTGAGTCTTGGTTGGCTGCATGATGGTTTTCCACGCTGTAAGGATTCTATAATTCCATGCTCCTTCCCATCTGCCTCTATGGATGAGGAAGACTATCACCTGACCCAATATCCCCTTCGGTGGCTCAACGTTTGCTTTGTTTCCAACAAAGAGCTGCAGATGCTGCTGATCTGGGAGACAGCACAGGAATTGCTGGGGAAACTCAGCAGGTCTGGCAGCATCTGTGGGGAGGGAACCTTTCAGATCCAGGGATTGTTCTTCAGAACTGAAGGCTTCTGATTCTGGTGCTGTCAGACGTGCTGAGCTTCCCCAGCAATTTCTTGTTTGGATTTCAGCCCCAATCCAGTTGGTGATGATCACGGCCTTGTTAAGTGTGTTTGGGAATGGGGAGGGAGCTGTTAGCAGGGTCATGGTGGGATAGTGGGGAGCATAGCTGCCTTCCACGCCCAGGTTCAATTCCTGGTTATGGTTTTTAAACTCACCTTTAAAGAAATCCACCGAATAAAACCAGCACATGAATGTTTCATTCTGTGGTAAAATGGATCTGTCAGATTTCTCCTTGCTTTTCCTGGCGATGGTTCCTCTGAATTGCAGTGTGGAACCGGGCAGCATTGCTCGGCATCTCGGAAGCTTTCCCCTCTGCTGCTTCCCATTTCTTATTGAAATGTTGGTTGCAGCACAAGGATGGGTTTGTTTTGTTCGAAAAGTGAGAGACTGCTCCCGTCAGGAACCTGAAATAATTACAGAAGCCGCTGGAAACACTGAACAGTTCCAACAGCTTCTGTAGTGGTGGGGAGGGAGGGTTAATGTGTCAAATCGAGACAAGGCTAAAATAAACACCAGCCACAAAACAGTCAGAGTTCCTAAGTTTTACAAACATCCGTATAACATTTTTCTGAACCATCAATTCACCTTAAACCCTTCCAATGTGGAATAGCATCTTTCTGATTCTCACTTTGAGAGATGTCCCTCAGTGAGCTCCTCCACCATTCTTTCCATTTCACTGGGGACCTGCCATCCACAGTCTCCAATCATATGATCTGAACTCAGACACACAGAGATCTTCAAGAGTGACACAATGCAGATAGGAAGTTGATTTCATTTCTGTTTCTGAGTCCAATCTTCACTCAGTGAGACAGAGTCAGGTATTCAAGGCTCCAACAAGAGCTGGATTCTCCTTCTGGTGATTGTCTTCATTCAGTGAGAAGGAGGGCCGTGGGCCGGAAGGAGCTCATCATTGTGCTTCGGGTTGGCTGCTCAGTCTGCAGCATTGCAGGCCGTGGGAGCAGGGCAGTGGGAAAGGTACCTCGTGTGGACTGCAATAGGACTTTCCACACATTGTTCCAGGCCAGTTACAGAGCTCCAGGAATTCTGAATGAGGATCTGAAAAATGCATTGATTGAAGGAGGAGGATCAGAAAAACAGTATAAAGCTGATGAGATCAGCAGGATTTCTCCGTCTAACTCTGTGCCACACTTTATTTTCTGATTCATAAATCTACAATCCGGAGCTCCACCCACTCAGAGCAATATAAGCTCAGAAACAAATCATTCAGTCCAACACATCCATGCCGAACTGATATCTGATTTAAATCTGATCCTATTTGTCAGAATTTGGCCCATGTTCCTCTCAACCCTTTTTAATTCCTACACCCACCCAGATACCTTTTAAATGTTGTAATTGTACCAGCCTCCACTACTTCCTCTGCGTGAAAAATGTTCCCCTTCGGTCCCTTTTATGTTTCCCCTCTCAACTTTAACACATGCCATCTGCTTCTGGACTCCCCCACCACAGGGAAATCACCTTGCCGTTTTACCCTATTGAGGGTCCTTCATGAATTTGTGAACCTCTATAAGGTTATCCCTCAGCCACTGATGCTCCAGGGATAATAGCCTCAACCTATACAGTCTTATCCTCTAGCACAAACCCTCCAACCTTGGCAACATCCTTGTAAATCTTTTCTGAACCCTTTAAAGTTTCACAACACCCTTCTTATAGGAGGGAGTCCAGAATTGCACTATATACCAAAAGTGGCTGAACCAATACTGCAACATGACTTCCCAACTCCTTTACACAATTAACTGAGCAATAAAGACAAGAATGACAAACGCTTTCTTCACTATCCTATCGAAATGTTAGTCCACATTCAACGATCTATGAAGCTGCACTCAAGGTCTATTTGTTTAGCAGCATCCCTAGTACCTTGTCCATTCAGTGAATAAGTCCTGCTTTCTTTTGCCTTTCCAAAATGCAGCACCTCACATTTATCTAAATTAATCTCCATCTGCCACTCCTCGGCCGATTGGCCCATCTGATCAAGATCCCGTTGTGGTGTGAGGTCACCATCTTCACTGTCCTCCACACTTCCAATTTTACTGTCATTTGCAAACTTACTAACCATTCGCCCTATGGCCACATCCAAATCATTTAATAAATATATATAACCATTAGATTCAGATTCTCCTCAGTTTAGGGCACTGATTCGGTGTTGGCTGGTTAAATATATAGAACCAGGAGAATTACAGTCTCCTCAGTTTAGGGCACTGTCTTTCTACTGGCTGGTTAAATAAGTATATATAACCAGACGATTTAGGGTGTCCTCAGTTTAGGGCACTGACTCTGTGCTTGCTGGTTAAATAAATAAATATAAGCAGCACATTTAAACTCTGCTCATTATAGGGCATTGACCCTGTGCTGGCTGCTAAAATACTGAATACTGAAATATAACCAGGATATTTAGAGTCTCCTCAGTTAAGGGCACTGACTCTGTGCTCGCAGGTTAATTATATATAACCAGGAGATTTAGAGTCTCCTCATTTTAAGGCCCCAACTCTGTGTGAGATGGTTAATTAAATATAACCTGGAGATTTAGAGACTCCTCATTTTAAGGCACTGACTGTGTGATGGCCGGTTAAAACTTTTATAACCAGGATATTTAGAGTCTCCACAGTTTGGGGCATTGACTCTGGGCTGGCTGGTTAAATGAATAGATATAACCAGGAGATTTAGAACCTGTTCAGTTTAGGGCACTGACTCTATGCCTTCTGGTTAAATATATAAAACCAGTATATTTAGCGCCTCCTCAGTTTTGGGCACTCTCTCAGGTCTGGCTGATTAAATAAATATATATATCCAGGAGATTTCGAGTCTCCTCAGTTTAGGGCACAGACTCGGTGCTGGCAGGTTAAATATATATAACCAGGAGACTGAGAGTCTCCTCAGTTTATGGCACTGACTGTGGGCTGGCGGCTTAAATAAATATATATAACTAGGAGATTTACAGTCTCCCCAGTTTAGGGCACTGCCTCTTTGCTGTCTGTTTAAGTACATATATCCAGGATATTTAGAGTCTCCTCAGTTTGGAGCACTGACTCTGGGCTGGCTGGGTCAATATACATAACCAGGAGATATAGAGAATCCTCACTTTAGGTCACTGACTCTGTGCTGGCTGGTTAAATATATGCACATAACCAGGAGATTTAAATTCTGTTCAATTTAGAGCACTGTCTCTGTGCTATCTGTTTAAATCTATATAACCAGAAATTTAGAGTCTCCTCAGTTTAGGTCACTGTCTCTGTGCTGGTGGGTTAATTAAATATATATATGTATAACTAAGAGATTTAGAATCTCCTCAGTTTAGGGCTCAGACTACGTGCTGGATGGATAAATATACATAAATTACCAGGTGTTTTAGAGTCTCCTCATTTTAAGGCACTGACTTTTTGCTGGCTGGTTGATTACCAGGAGATTTGGAGTCTCCGCATTTCAAGGAACTGACTGAGTGCTGTCTGTTTAAATATATATAACCAGGCGATTTAGAGTCTCCTCAGTTAAGGCACTGACTCTGTGCTGGCTGGTTAATTATATATAACCAGGAGATTTAGAGTCTCCTCAGTTTCGGGCACTGACTTTCTCCTGGTTATATATATGTATTTATTCATCCATCACATAGTCTGAGCCCTAAACTGAAGTGACTCTAAATCTCCTGGTTATATATTTATTTAACCCACCAGCCTCAGTCAGTTCCCGAAACTAAGGAGACTCTAAATATCCTGGTTAGATGTTTTTACTTAACCAGCCAGCACAGAGTCAGTGCCCTACAATAAGCATCCTCTAAATCTCCTGGTTATGTATATTTATTTAGTCAGCCAGCTGCAGAGTCAGTGCCCTAAAATGAGCAGACTCTAAATGCCCTGATTACATATATTTATTTAATTCGCCAGCAGAAATTCAGTGCCCTAAACTTAGAAGACTTTAAATCTCCTGGTTATATATATTAAACCAGCCAACACACAGTCAGTGCCCTAAACTAGAGACTCTACATCTCCTGGTTGTATCTATTTATTTAACCAGCCAGCGCAGAGTCTGTGCCCCAAACTGAGGAGACTCTAAATATTCTCGTTATAAAAAATTTAACCAATCACCATACAATCAGTGCCCTAAACTAAAGAGACTCTAAATCTCCTGGTTATTAATATCTATTTATCCATCTTGCACGTAGTCTGAGCCCTAAACTAAAGAGACTCTAAATCTCCTGGTTATTAATACCTATTTATCCATTCTGCAGGTAGTCTGAGCCCTAAAGTGAGGAGAATCTAAATCTCCTGGTCATATATATTTATTTAACCAGCCAACACAGTGTCAGTGCCCTAAATTGTGGAGAATTTAAATCTGCTGGATATACATGTTTATTTAACCATCCAGCACAGGGTCAGTGCTCGAGACTGAGGAGAATCGGAATCTCGTGGTTTGACATATTTATTTAACTAGCCAGTGGAAAGTCAGTGCCTTAAACTGAGGAGACTCTAAATCTCCTGGTTATATCTGTTTTTTTTAAACAGCCAGTCCAGAGTCAGTGCCCCAAACTGAGGAGACTCCAAATACTCTGGTTATAATAGTTTTAACCAGCCGCCACCACACAGTCAGTTCCCGAAAATGAGGAGACTATAAATCTCCTGGTTATATTTAATTAGCCAGCTCGTTATATATATTAAACAGACAGAACAGAGTCAGTGCCCATAACTGAGTAGACTCTAAATCTCCTGGTTATGTATATTTAAATATACAGCACAGAGTCATTGCCCTAGAATGAGCAGACTCTAACTCCCCTGGTTATATATATTAGACCAGCCAGCACAGAGTCAGTGCCCTAAACTGTGGAGAATTTAAATCTCCTGGATATGCATGTTTATTTAACCATCCAGCACAAAGTCAGTGCCCTTGACTGAGGAGATTCTGAATCTCGTGGTTATATATATATGTAAACAGACAGCACAGTGTCAGTGCCCTTGACTGAGGAGACACTAAATGTCCTGGTTATGTATATTTATTTAACTAGCCAGCAAAAAGTCAGTGCCCAAAACTGAGAAGACTCTAAATCTCCTGGTTATACGTATTTTTTTAACCAGCCAGCACAGAGTCAGTGTTCCAAACAGAAGAGACTCTAAATATCCTGGTTATATAATTTATTAAACCCGCCAGCCCACAGTTGGTTATATAATTTATTAAACCCGCCAGCCCACAGTCAGTGCCCTCACCTGAGGAGACTCTAAATTTCCTGGTTATATATATTTATTTAACCAGCCAGCACAATGTCAGTGCCCTAAATTGTGGAGAATTTAAATCTCCTGGATATACATGTTTATTTAACCATCCAGCACAGAATCAGTGCTCTGGACTGAGGAGAATGTGAATCTCATGGTTTTACACATTTATTTAACTAGACAGTAGAAAGTCAGAAATACACAGCACAGAGTCAGTGCCCTAGAATGAGCAGACACTAAATCCCCTGGTTATATATATTTATTTAATCAGCCAACATCGAATCAGTGCCCTAAACTGAGGAGATTCTAAATTTCCTGATTCTATATAATTATATAACCAGGCAGCACATAGTCAGTGCCCTAATCTGAGGAGCCTATAAATATCCTTGTTGTATATATTTAACCAGACATCACAGAATCAGTGCCCTTAACTGAGGACACTCTAAATCTCCTAGTTACATATAACCAGGCAGCACATAGTCAGTGCCCTAATCTGAGGAGCCTATAAATATCCTTGTTGTATATATTTAACCAGACATCACAGAATCAGTGCTCTTAACTGAGGAGACTCTAAATCTCCTGGTTACATATATTTATTTAACTCACCAGCAGAAAGTCAGTGCCCTAAACTGAGAAGACTCAATCTCCTAGTTATATAGATGAAACCAGCCAACACACAGTCAGTGCCCTAAACTAGAGACTCTAATTCACCTGGTTGTATCTATTTATTTAACCAGCCAGCCCAGAGTCAGTGCCCCAAACCGAAGAGACTCTAAATCTCCTGGTTATGTATATTTAAGTACTCAGCACAGAGGTCAGTGCCCTAAAATGAGCAGACTCTAAATCTCCTAATTATATATATTTATTTAACCAGCCAGCACAATGTCAGTGCCATAAACTGTGGAGAATTTAAATCTCCTGGATGTGCATATTTATTTAACCATTCAGCACAGAGTCCGTGCAATATACTGAGGAGATTCTGAATCTTGTGGTTATATATATATGTAAACAGACAGCACAGAGTCAGTGCCCTTGACTGAGGAGACGCTAAAAGTCCTGGTTACATATATTTATTTAACCAGGGTGTAGATTTGCTCGCTGAGCTGTAGGTTTGATTAACCATTCAGCACAGAGTCCGTGCAATATACTGAGGAGATTCTGAATCTTGTGGTTATATATATATGTAAACAGACAGCACAGAGTCAGTGCCCTTGACTGAGGAGACGCTAAAAGTCCTGGTTACATATATTTATTTAACCAGGGTGTAGATTTGCTCGCTGAGCTGTAGGTTTGATATC
>NC_057716.1:116294775-116297877 GCF_004010195.1 Chiloscyllium plagiosum
TGGTGTTTTTTTTTCATCCGTGTGTAGGGCTACGAGGGAGAGGGTCGTGTCTTTTTGTGGCTAGCTGGTTTTCGTGTATCCTGGTGGCTAACTTTCTTCCTAGTTGTCCTACATAGTGTTTGTGGCAGTCCTTGCATGGGCTTTTGTAGACGATGTTGGTTTTGTCCATGGGTTGTACTGGGTCTTTTAAGTTTGTTAGTTTTTGTTTGAGAGTGTTGGTGGGTTTGTGTGCTACTAGGATTCCGAGGGGTCTTAGTAGTCTGGCTGTCATTTATTTAACCAGGCAGCACAGAGTCAGTGCCCTAAACTGAGGAGACTCTGAATCTCTTTGTCATATATATATATATTTAACCAGACACAATAGAGTCAGTGCCCTAAACTGAGGAAACTGTAAATCTACTAGATATATAAATTTATTTAACCTGCCAGCCCACAATCAGTGCCCTAATCTGAGGAGTCTATAAAAATCCTGGTTATATATATTTAACCAGAGATCACAGAATCAGTGCCCTTAACTGAGGAGACACTAAATCTCGTAGTTGCATATAACCAGCCAGCACAGAGTCAGTGCCCTAAAATGAGCAGACTCCAAATGTCCTGGTTACATATATTTATTTAACTCACCAGCAGAAAGTCAGTGCCCTAAACTGAGAAGACTCTAAATCTCCTAGTTATATATATTAAACCATCCAAAACACAGTCAGTGCCCCAAACTGAGGAGACTCTAAATCTACTAATTATGTATATTTATTTAACCAGCCAGCAAAATGTCAGTGCCCTAAATTGTGGAGAATTTAAATCTCCTGGATATACATGTTTATTTAACCATCCGGCACAGAGTCAGTGCTCTAGACTGAGAAGAATCTGAATCTCGTGGTTTGACATATTAATTTAACTAGCCAGTAGAAAGTCAGTGCCCTGAACTGAGGAGACTCTAAATCTCCTGGTTATATTTAATTAACCAGCTCATTATATATATTAAACAGACAGAACAGAGTCAGTGCCCATAACTCAGTAAAGTCTAAATCTCCTGGTTATGTACATTTAAATACACAGCACAGAGTCAGTGCCCTAGAAAGAGGAGACTCTAAATCTCCGAATTATATATATTTATTTAACCAGCCAGAACAATGCTGGTGCTCGAAACTGTGGAGAATTTAAATCTCCTGGATATGGATGTTAAGGGCACTGAATCTGTGATGTCTAGTTAAATATATATAACCAGAATATCTATAGACTCCTCAGATTAGGGCACTGACTGTGGGCTGGCAGATTAAATAAATTTATATATCTAGTAGATTTACAGTTTCCTCAGTTTCGGTCTCAGACTATGTGCTGTATAGATAAATACGTATATATAAACAGGAGATTTAGAGTCTCCTCACTTAAGGGCATTGACTCTCAGCTGCTGTTTAAATATATACAACCTGGAAATTCAGAGTCTCCTTAGTTTAGGGCACTGACTCTATGCTGTCTGGTTAAATATATATATATATATATATATATGACAAGGAGATTCAGACCAAAGGGGTAGCCATGGGCACACTATGGGCCCCAGCTATGCCTGTCTCTTTGTTGGCTACGTAGAGCAGTTGATCTTCCGTAATTACACCGGCACCACTCCCCACCTCCTCCTCCGCTACATTGTTGACTGCATTGGCACTACCTCGTGCTCTCGTGAGGAGGTTGAGCAATTCATCAACTTCACCAACACATTCCACCCTGACCTTAAATTTACCTGGACCATCTCTGACACCTCCCTCCCCTTCCTGGACCTCTCCATCTCCATGACCGACTTGACACTGACATTTTTTACAAACCCACCGACTCCCACAGCTACCTGGCTTACACCTCTTCCCACCCTACCTCTTGCAAAAATGCCATCCCGTATTCCCAATTTCTCCGCCTCCGCTGTATCTGCTCCCAGGAGGACGAGTTCCACCACAGAACACACCAGATGGCCTCCTTCTTTAGATACCGCAATTTCCCTTCCTACGTGGTTAAAGATGCCCTCCGACACATGCCCCGTGGCCCAACATTTCAACTCCCCCTCCCACTCTGCCGACGACATGGAGATCCTGGGCCTCCTTCACCGCTGCTCCCTCACCACCAGACGCCTGGAGGAAGAACACCTCATCTTCCGCCTCGGAACACTTCAACCCCAGGGCATCAATGTGGACTTCAACAGTTTCCTCATTTCCCCTTCCCCCACCTCACCCGAGTTCCAAACTTCCAGCTCAGCACTATCCCCATGACTTGTCAGGACTTGTCCTACCTGCCTATCTCCTTTTTCACCTATCCACTCCACCCTCTCCTCCCTGACCTTTCACCTTCATCCCCTCCCCCACTCACCCATGAACACCAACTAGCCACGAAACGACATGACCATCTATCCTTAGCAGCCACACACGCAGATGACAAGCAACATGAGTTTGACTGGGGCAACACTACTATTATAGGACAAGCCAAATAGAGAACAGCCAGGAAATTCCTATAGGCATGGCACTCATCCACAGATTCTATCAACAAACACATCGACCTGGACCCAATATACCGGCCACTGCAGCGGACAGCTGGAACTGACAACCGGAAGCGGCAGATACAAACCACTATAAATGCCGGAGGAAACATCACAGAAGTGCTCAACAGGAGGCTCCCAAGCACTGAGGATGTCACCTAGACAGGGGAGAAAACTTTTGCAACACAAATTCCCAGCTCGGCGAACAGAACTACAACAATGAGCACCCGAGCTACAAATCTTCTCCCAAAAATTGGAGAATTCATGCAGATGCCATTAAATTCAAAGTGGGAGAACTGGGGCAGGATAACACACAATGGGAGAGTTGGTGCAGTTCCAGGATTTGTGCAGGATTGGAAAATGGGAGAAATAGCCATAAATAGAGTAATACAATCATAGAGATTTACAACACAGAAACAGATCCTTCGGTCTATCTTGTCCATGACACAATTTAGAATTCTGGCAGCGCTCCACTAAATTGGAGAACCATTGCAAGGAACTACTTACTGGGAGAAATGGGCAAGGGCTTATCGAAATGTGAGAAATGTAACAGGGCATCAGATAATGGGAGAATTGGTGCAGTG
>NC_057716.1:116298377-116307821 GCF_004010195.1 Chiloscyllium plagiosum
GCTCTGTTTCTCATAGCATGACAACTTATGTAAATAAGATTTCTTTTTCAAGGAATACCATTGGATTAGCCTGTTCTCAATTTTATCACCACATTACAGTTGATTGGATTTTTCTTGTAATTAAGAGCCCTTTCCCAGGAAATAAGATTGGATTAACTTGCTGGAAATCATGTCACCTTACTATATGTGATAGGTCTTTTTTGTAATTAAAGCTGTACTATTTCTTAAAGAACATATAATGTGTAATTTTCAAATGTAATTGTGCAACTTCACCACGGAACACAGAAGTTTCAATCTCTGTGTTGCTGGACAGAATTGCGTCAAGGTACTTTAATTCAATAAACTAATGGCCCTTGCTTTTTGAACAGACCACGTGTCAATTCTTTTGACCGATCTTGAACCAAGAAGCCCCTCTTGAGGGGTCTCGGTTCTTCATTTTGGTGCTGTGACACGTTTTCGGCTCGGACAGATTGTGAACAGTGTAAGAGTTAAATGTCCTTCACTATTGAGTATTTTAAGAGCGTTTGGTTTTCCTCTCATTCAAGTGGTACCTGAGATGACCCCTCCCTGTTTGTTTTCCAGTCCAGCCCGAAAGGATCAGTCTTATCAAGGGTTGGGTCTGGGGGACTTCTTAAATGTTAAAAAAAAGAGATTAATTGAAGTTGAAGATGCTTTGGTACTTACGGACAGTGGTCTTCGAAAATTGCTCAACTCTGAGGGGAGGGTTGAAATCTGAATTCCCAAACCTTGTTAATTTTTGGGTTTTAAAAAAAACTTTCCAGGTTGTACAGAAATCGGATGTTTGTATTTTCAGCAGTATTTTCGGAAGCTGTTGCCCTCAACATTTCCAATAAAGAAGTTCGATATTTAAAGTGTTTAGGGAGGGAAGAGGTCCCCAGTTTTTAATGATAGTTTATTATTAATATAATAAAATATAATACTTAATGTAAGGTATCGGGTTAAAATTATGCAGAATAAGGGAACAGGTGTTGCTTCTGCAAAAGCTTACATTATAAAATTAGGCTGCGTATGCAAATTCTCAACAATGAGAAGCAAAAACAGGTAGAATTATCTCTGACTAATAGGGCAGAGCGACCGTGTAGCAGGATGTACCAGTAACAGGAGAATAGTGTGTCAGTCTCAGGAGGATGTGGCCAATGGATGGAATTTAGTTTGGCAGGATGATCGCATGAAGATAGCAAACTATGCCAGGATAGTCACATATAAGGAATGAGATAAATAAGAGTAAGGGGCGACATCCTGAGAGGAATGGGAGAAGTAAACAGAGGCGGAGAGAAGCTAGACAAAGGTGGAGTGAAGCTAGAGCTTTTGATAGGCTACGCGCTACAGCAAAAGTAACCAATGGGGTGAAAGGGGAGGATGGAGAGATGCAGCTGAGCAGCATCAATCAGAATGTAACCCTCAGACCGGGGTGCTTACTCGGTTGGCACCCGTTCTTGCAAGTACATATCAATAAAATTCGCTGCTTCAGAATTTGACTTGGACTGAAAATTATTAATATGTGAGTTTTGTTTCTCACACTTAATAATTTAATAAATAAACTCAATACTTCAGTTGATTTTTTTAAATGAAGTTATATCGTAATATTTTATAATAAAAGTTAAGTTTTTTAAAAAAGGTTTTGTGAAATAATTAGTCTTTGTAGAAGTCTGATTAGTGAGTAATTTTTTTTAAAAAATTAATTGCTCTAATACTGAAGTAATTTTGGTTAGCACTGCTACCTCACAGCGCTAGAGACCCGGGTTCAATTCCCGCCTCAGGCGACTGACTGTGTGGAGTTTGCACATTCTCCCTGTGTCTGCGTGGGTTTCCTCCAGATGCTCTGGTTTCCTCACACAGTCCAAAAATGTGCAGGTTAGGTGAATTGGCCATGCTAAATTCCCCGTAGTGTTAGGTGAAGGGGTAAATGTAGGAGAATGGGTCTGGGAGGGTTGCGCTTCGGCGGTTCAGTGTGGACTTGTTGGGCTGAAGGGTCTGTTTCCACCCTGTAAGGAATGTAATGTAATGTAATCATGTACATAGACAGAACAAATGATCCATCATCAGTTGGTGAAATTATGTGTAAAATTTCCCTAAAAGTCTGGGGCCTTTAGAAAACTTTTGGATGTCTAAACAAAACATTGGATGATGAAGAATGGCCATTAGGTGTCCTTAAATCTGTCCAATTGGTTAAATCAGCTCAGCAATTGACTTGGCAACATAACATGGGAGTGGGAACGAAAGTGTTAATTGGACTATGGCAACAGTTTTGTGATGAGAGGCACAAAGAATCAGTTTTGTGCCCGTGGCAGGATACTGCTACCAAATTGGGGATTGAATTAACTGCAAATGGTGCTATGAAGTCTGTTGAGGCTCTTAACAGTGAACGTGCTCAAGCAAAACAATGACTGAATCAAAAGGAGAAGTTACAAGTGACTGGTTAAAAAACACAGCACTGTGCAGTTAAATGGTTGGCTGTACTTTTAACGAGGAAGACAATGATAATTCGGATTTAGATGAGTAGTGTTCTTTTTTTGTGGCTCCCATTTCAAACTCTTCCTTACAGGCTGCTCAGTCTTTGGAATGTATAGCTGTTTTACTTAATTCTCAATAACTTTACTGCTTTCGCTAATGCTGTAGACCAGGAACAATGCCAATAAAATATTCTCGATGCTGCATCGGTTATATTTGCAAAGCCTATTGACTTTACAAGTATCCTTGAACTGCACCCCAAAATAAGGAGTCTGCTGAGGATTTTTTTGGAACATTTTAGATAATTTTCTGAGTCCTATTCCGGTGATCAGGTTTGGAATTTAAATGCTATTAATGCTCAGTATAATTCTATGCTATTAAACTGCCTGTCTCTCTCTGTAGTTACAGCAGTCTAAACAAACAATCTAGGCTGGGTTGAAGCCTCCCCTAATCAACTCCATCGTTCTATTAGGGCCTTGTGGAAGAGGCAGAGGATGAATCACCAGTTTTTCACAAAATAATCCCTCTTCCCCACTCAAAGGTTCGATGGTTGGCCACTCATTAGTTTTGTTGTACCTGTTGCATCTGTTCAGCTTGGCTTGTCTTGCTTTGTTGCTTTTTTTGTTCGTTTAGGTGATTATTCTTTGTTTATGGAATATGGAAGGTGGCTGTTGTTCTTTCTTGATGTGTTAAAAGATAAGGCTGGCCAGTGGTAACCATTCTTTCACACTTGGTTAAGCAATGATGCCACAGCCAGGATTTATCAGACTAAACTCCCAAGCTAAAAACTGTGATATGGTGTGTGTGTGTGTGTGAGAGAGACAGAGCAAAAAGAGCTGTACAGCTAGTAGCAAGTTTAACCCTTTGTGATTCGGTTTGTATGCACATTTGGTGATTGAATGTTTGTACTTTGTTCCCTGGAGCTTGAGAACCGGGACTATTTTGAATCTGATTTCTATTATGGAAATTTAACATGATTTCTTTTAAGGTTATGGATTTTTCAGTGATTACTCAATAAATTTTAGAATGAAAAGTGACATTACTGGCCAGTTGAAGAAATTCTGCAAATGATTGGGAGATATATATCAGATGAAACTCCCAAAAGCTGGGGAAGTGACTGTGAATGGGTGTATATATGTAAGAGAAATTAGGAATGACATTAGAAAACAATGTAAGGCCATTAAGGTTGAGGAATATATAAACAAGGTTAAAGCAACAATACTGTCAAATAAAATAAACTTACGCTCGGGATTCCAAGTAGAATCTATTTCTGGCATACCAACCCTTTTTGAGGATTGGGATTTGGTTCCTGTATACCTGCTGAGCCCTGTGGCTATGTAGTTGGCACTGCTGCCTCACGGTGCTAGGGTCCCGGGTTTAATGCCAGCTTTGGATGGCTGTCTGTGTGGAGTTTGCACATTCTCCCTGTGTCTGTGTGGGTTTCCTCTGGGTGCTCCGGTTTCTTCCCACAGTCCAAAGATGTGCATGTCAGGTGAATTGGCCATGCTAACCTGCCTGTAGTGTTACGTGCATTAGTCAGAGGGAAATGGGCATAGGTGGTTTATTCTTCATAGGATCGGTGTGGACTTGTTGGGCCTGTTTCCGCACTGTAGGGAATTGAATCATCTCCTTATTGTCCCCAGCCTTAATTTAAAGCATCCACTTGTTGAACCTTTTCCTTCTTTTAAAAAATGAAGCATCCAGTACAAACCAGTCCAGGAATTTCCAGTCACAATTGAGGTGAGCGATGGTTTTCTATTGGGATGGCCAGAACCGGACTGAACCATGATGCAAGTTACAGGTAAAACAAATTATATTCAGCGTCCTCGCGGTCCCAAAGGGTAGATTTGAACCAGGATATCCACTAGGGGTGGACCCTACCTCATGTACCTACTCGATGACCACTGCTGGGCAACCTTTTTCTGAGGGGACTCTGAAAATGGGGACAGGTAGGCCCCAGCATTTCACCTGTGAGACTGGTAACAAAACATCAAAAACCCTCAGGGGCAAATGTCTGGCCCTTGCTTTAGCCGTTGAAATGTGGCCAATGGGGAGTAATGTGTCTTTAATGTTATCTCGGAGCCTACGTTGGGAATCGACATGCTTTCATCCTAACAAAAGGAAAATCTACTAATATACACTGACCCTTCATTGTGCTTTTAATATGATTCACGATTTTGAAGCCTTGTGGGAACATTGAGGATTGTTAACTCCCAAGGGCGGGCAGCATTATAGTAATGCTATTTTGTCCAATCAATCTGACAGTTATCAAGATATCTGGCTCATGCTGATGAAACTGATACTGTTTCTAAAGTAGTGGGCAGGCATATGTGGCTGCCAAGTAGGCAGCCTTACACCCCAAACTTCTGATCCCATTGGGTTCCCAGCAAAACCCAGTTAAACACAGTATAAGGACGAGAATTGCTAGACCTGGGTAAGGTGCAAAAATCACGGGGGAATGATACTGTCAGTTCAGTGCCAATTCACAATGTAGAGGCTGATTGCTCTATTGCTGACTGACTGTAATCATACAGGTTTAGTGTTTGGATTGTTTTCAATATTGTTTTGAAATTTGGAAGTAATTTGCAAATTTCCATTTCTGAAATAATTACAGGCACTTTATGCTACAATCTATGACTGACTGAATTATCAAGTGATTTGATTTCATACATGGACGCTAAGCCTAAATATCTTTGCTTTGTGTATGGAGCTTATATGAATACACACTGGTTGTTTTGATTTATTTCTGGATTGGGCTGTTAGTTCTAAGAGGCAGTGCCTGGCTGAGCTATGATCTTCATGTAGATATTTAGTACTGAACAGTGATGGTTTATAATTTTAAGATGGTACCAAGATCTAAATTCTAGGGTTAGCTCAATATTAGAGAGGTTTCAGTGTGATTTGAAAGCTTTGTGTCATGTTCCCATAATTTGGGGACAGCATTGCCCTCCAGCCAATGCTCATTACCAACGTTTCTGTTCAAAGTCACTATCAGGTTTCTGCACTTAACTCTAATTACTGTTAACTAAAGCTGTAGATTGGGCACAAGATTAATGATTTTTTTAAAAAAAATACAATATTTTGCAGAACGAATCTAAATTTTATAGATGTTTTTAGTAGGGAAACTTCATAGAGTATTACATCCCAGCAAAGCTGGATTTATAAAAATAGGTTTGCTTAATTCACCTATGGCTAGGCTTCTCCATATAAAATAAGAAAATAATTTGTAGGAAGGGAATCCCTAGTGAATAGTTTAAAATGAACGAGCGTTTTGCCAATATGGGCAATATATTTACTCCAGTCGGATATTTGAGTTTGAATAATTTGAGAATTATTTACTCCAAAATTGCTGTTAGGGCTTCTACCTGCTGAAGAGCACAAATTATGGCCTCAAATAGGGTCCTCCCGTGATACTCAGACCAGAATATGGGTGACCCCTACTAGATTAGTTTGTGTTACTTCTTTGCTGCTGCCTATTTTAATTGAATATTTGTATATTGTATATACTTATATACAAGGAGGAAATGGTTTAGACTTTATTACAATGGACACTCTGCGATCTCCAACCTTGCAAGGGGGGGGATGATAAAGATAGAACTTGACCTGCTGTGTGGACTTGCCATTGCCAGCATTGGTGCACAAGAAGGGACAGTTTCCCTGTGAGATCCTGAGCAAAGAGAGACTGTGTACCAACTCTGCTAGGAAGATGTCCTCGTGTGCCGAAAGACTGAAAGTTTACAAGAAAAACTTTTGCAGTGGTCAACGACATTAAAAAAAAGTTAATTTACACAACAAGTCTAAATGGTCTTTATCCTGTAAAGGTGTTATGTACCAGTTTGATTACATTTGTACTCTGGGCATTCCTGGTAAGCCTTATCCCCTTTCAGATAGATCACGTAGTAAAAAAGAGACAAAGGGGACGATGTTTCTAGAAACTCATTAAAAAAAGGTTTTGCAGAGGATGAAGTACTTCAGTAAGAGACTCCCTGACCCCTTTTATCCTTCCAAATCCTAACACAGGGGTATGGAATAGTACTACAGTATTTACAGGGTGTAATATCTTGTTAGTTATTACCTCTCCCCACCTGCTACTTGTTTATGGACTTCCTCCAATAATTTGCAATAAACTATTCAAATTGCTGTAATGGTAAGGGGTGGGAGTGCAATTATATAAGAATGCCTAATGTTTTTTCTCCTGTGCTATGAAAAAATGTATTAGTCGCCACTGCTTTTCTGAAGGACCTCACATCTCATGTGTATGCCTTAACGAAAAATGTATCCCTATTACCACTGGAATTCAAACTCTATGTGAAGAGGGTAATAACACCCACCTTCATTATGATACCCCTAACAGCACTAATATTTTCCCAATTATTGGATGAGTCTAACAATTTAGGGGTGTTGACCATGTTTCTTATTAAGAAACTCACCTCATTAGATTAGATGATTTTCACCCTCAGCTCCCAGGGCAAAATTATGTAATCGTAGATTATCCACATACCCCAAAAAGTCATTAACATTGGCCCGCTTCTTACTTAGAACAAAGAACATAGAACATTACAACACAGTACAGGCCCTTTGGCCCTCGATGTTGCGCAGACCTGTCATACCAATCTGAAGCCCATCTAACCCACAGTATTCCATGTACGTCCATATGCTTGTCCAATGACAACTTAAATATACTTTATGTTGGCGAATCTACTACCGTTGCAGGCAAAGCATTCTCTTACTACTCTCTGAGGAAAGAAACTACCTCTGACATCTGTCCTATATATATCACCCCTCAATTTAAAGCTATGCCCCCTCGTGCTCGCCATCACCATTCTTGGAAAAGGCTCTCCCTGTCCACCCTATCTAACCCTCTGATTATCTTATATGTTTCTATTAAGACACCTCTCAACCTTCTTCTCTCTAATGAGAACAGCTTCAAGTCCCTCAGCCTTTCCTTGTAAGACCTTCCCTCCATACCAGGCAACAGCCTAGTATATCTCCTCTGCATCCTTTCCAAAGCTTTCACATCCTTCTTATAATGCGGTGACCAGAAGGGTCTAAACCAGGATTTTGTTTCAGTCATAATAAAGCATCTGCCTTGTCCTAAATGAAGCAAGTACTCCTTGTGCCGTAAGCTGTAGGAACACTCCTTCCAACTCCTGTTCCCTGTCCAATTACCTCGCAATGAGACTTGAATTCCCCTTTTAAACATACAGTTTCTCCTGACTTCTGTGCAGAATGGAGGAATCCAAAGACTATATCAAGAAGTAAAACACACTCATTGTCATAGTGTTCTTTCATGAGGAGAGTCCTTAAGAATTATCTCATTTGCGGACTCCCGATTTTGAGAAATGAGACAACTGCTGCCTTAATAGAAATTAGGGACATGCTTTCAGAATTGTGCCTATTTGCCCAACAAAACCGCTCTGCCCTTGATTATATACTTGTGAAGGAAGG
Source organism: Chiloscyllium plagiosum (assembly GCF_004010195.1). NCBI lineage: Eukaryota > Metazoa > Chordata > Chondrichthyes > Orectolobiformes > Hemiscylliidae > Chiloscyllium > Chiloscyllium plagiosum. Next base: position 116,306,298 of record NC_057716.1, read on the forward strand.
TGGAGTCTGTGCTATAGTTAAAGCAAAATGCATTATGGGGGTCACTGATCTCATTGAAAACATTACTAGACATGTTGATAATATTCACACTCTTGTCAACCAAATGAATGAAGGTGCGGGATGGGGAGATTGGGGTCTTGGCTCATGGTACAACTGATTAATTAATATGGTTATGTATGGTGTTATTGTTTTAATTAGTCCTTTTGGTATTGCTTGAGTTAAGCGTATTATTGCGAAAATATTAACTTCTATTGACAATATTGGTTCCATCCAGAAAGTGCTGCTTCTTTACTTAAATTATGATGAGAAACAGCATTGGCTGCCCTTGGTTCCCCCTCGGAGGAAGAGGAAGTCTTTTGCTGCCATTGAATTGGATTAATTTGATGGTGTGGCCTTTGTGGTGTGGTCATAGAATGACCAAAGGGGGGAATGAGGATCTAAAATTTGAATTTAGGCAACAAAAATAGATTTTTATTATAACAAAATGGTTTCTCGATGTAAAACAATACTATAAAATGGCCTGTGAAGCCTGTGAAGATTTGCAGAATTAAGTTGCAGTTCAAGGATAAGAGGACAATAAAGTTTTTATAAGGTGAATACTGACACATTAATTGACCATTTGAACTAACCTTGAACTGATACATGGCATGATAATTTACGTAAATAAGATATCCTTCTTAAAAAAAAACCATTGGATTAGCCTGTCTTCAATCATATCACCATATTACAGTTGATTGGACTTTTTTGTAATTAAAAACCCATTCCCAGGAAATATCATTGGATTAACTTGCTGTAAATCATGTCACCTTATTATATGCGATTTTCTTGTGATTAAGGTTGAACTATTACTAAAAAAATATAAATAGTGTGTAAGTTTCAAATGTAATTGCGCAACTTCACCACGGAACACAGAAGCTTCAATCTCAGTGTTGCTGGATCGAATCGCGTCAAGGTCCTTTAATTCAATAAACTAATGGCCCTTGCTTTTTGAACAGACCACATGTGTCGATTCTTTTCATCGATCTCGAACTAAGAAGCCCCTCTTGAAGGGTCTTAGATCTTCAGTTTGTTGCCGTGACACGGTTTCGGCTCGGACAGATTGTGAAGCGGGGTGTAAGAGTTAAATGTCCTTCACTATTGAGTGTTGAGGAATTTGGCTGCCCAGATGTATTTTAAGAGTGTTTGGTTTTCCTCTCATTCAAATGGTGTCTGATGTGACCCCTCACTGTTTATTTTCCAGTTCAGCCCGAAAGGATTGGTCCGAGCAAGAGTTGGGTCTGGGGGACTTTTTAAAGGTTTAAAAAGTGTGTGGCGGGGGAAATATTAGTTTGAGGGTGCTTTGGAACTCTCCTTCCTTCTCTCCCTCCTTCCCCAACTTCACCCCTCTCCTCCGTCTCCTCTCCTTCCTCCACTCCTCCTCCCCATCATTAACTCCCCCTTCCCCGTCCTTCCTCCCCCTCCTTCCCCATCCGTCATTCTCCCCTCTCCCCTCCCCCTTCACCTCCCTCTCCGCTCCTTCTCCCC
>NC_057716.1:116308603-116314341 GCF_004010195.1 Chiloscyllium plagiosum
TTTTGATCGATCTCGAACCAAGAGGCCCCTCTTGTAGGGTTTTAGATTTTCAGTTTGTTGCCGTGACACGTTTTCGGCTCAGACAGATTGTGAAACGCGGTGTAAGAGTTAAATGTCCTTCACTGTTGAGTGTTGAGGAACTTGGCTGGCCAGACGTATTTTAAGAGCGTTTGGTTTTTCTCTCATTCAAATGGTGTCTGACGTGACCCCTCGCTGTTTATTTTCCAGTCCAGCCCGAAAGGATTGGCCTTAGCAAGAGTTGGGTCTGGGGGACCTTTTTAAAAAAGGTTTACATGAAGTGGGGGGAAGGGGGGTAGGATTAGATCATCATCATCGTCATCTCCTCCTCCCAGCCCTTGTGTCTATTCACTGCCCTCACATCACCCCCCCCCCTCCCCACTCCAGCCCTCTGATCCCACTCCCATCCTTCCCTTTCCATGCTCTCCCTCTCTCCATCTCTCTTGCCCCACACTCTCTCCGATTCCAGCCTCTGTCTCTGAAATGTGGTCGCTCCCATCATTTTGTAAACCTGACCCGTCACATCGCAGCCTTGAGGGTTTAAAATGATGGGACGGTCTGGAGAGATTGAGGTGGAAAGGGGGCAGACTCAGAGTCAGGAATGGTGATGGAGAGAGGGAACGAGAGAGAGACAGAGGAAGGCAGAAAGAAAGACCCAGACTATGGACAGAGAAAGGCAGGGAGACCCAGTCTGAGGGAGGTGCAGAGAGACGGAGATGGACAGAGCAAGACAAAGAAAATGTAAAATCCAAGCCTCTGTAAACTACATTTTGACACAGAGCCACTTGTTGCAATGTGGGAGACTCTGCAGGTGATTTGAGACACAGCAAGTTCCCACAAATAGCAGTGTGACCACAGACAGATTGTGTTTCACTGACGCTGCTTAAGGGATCAGCTCTGCCTCCAAGATAACAAAGATCCTGCTTTGGAGATGCCAGTGTTGGACTGAGCTGTACAAAGTTAAAAATCACACAACACCAGGTTATAGTCACCTGATGGAGTATCGCTCCGAAAGCTGGTGTGCTTCCAATTAAACCTGTTGGACTATAACCTGGTGTTGTGTGATTTTTAAAGATCCTGCTGTTTGACAAATTTATACCACTTGCCACATTCGCTTTTTCTCATGCTTTCTCTCTCCACCCCTCACTTCTCCATCTGTAACCTTTTTCTCTCTACTAATCAATCTTGGACTTAGTAATCGTTATCTCACCATTTAAAAAACAGCAGCGTTTATATTTGACAATATCCCCTTTTATAAACTGGGGCACTATTTCCCAGCAATCTCTGTGCCAGCAATGCTTTGGGCCATTGACGCACAGGGACATTCCACAGGGTACTCCCTTCCTGCTCCAGAATGTGCTCAAATCCCACTTTTCTACCCAGCAAGAGACTGTGGATTTCTTTAGGCCACTTTTTAAAAAAAAAAATCACCCCCTCTGACTCAGGCGTTAACTTTGTGAATGGCAGTTTCTGGAAGGAAGTGATTGTAGCTTGGCGGTGATGGGATATTGGAGAGCCCCGTTCTCTTCCCCCGCCCCACCTCTCCCAGCTCCTGTCTCCCTTTCCCAGCCCAACTACAACGACATCTTATCCCTCTAATGCTCCCTCCTTCACACACTCTCTCTCTCTCCCTTTGTTGGCATCTTGTGTTTTTACCCCTTTGTCTCAAAAACAATGACTGTGTGCTGCAACATATTTCCATCTCCCCCACTTCAAATAACCACGAGTCACATTGCTGTGTGGGACGGTTTTATTTGTTTAAAATATCAACAAGAAAGCAAGCTGGAGAGGGTGTGAGAGAGGGGACAGAAACAGAGATGCCCCTCCCAGATACTCAGGGAACTGAATTGAAATGGCCAACCTGTGTCTTATTTATGTAATGGTCACATTTGATCACCCAGGCCTGTACACATCTCATATTACTCTGACATTAGAACAAGTCTTTGGAGAGAGCTTCCCATTTAAGGTTTTAATTCTCTCCTTGGGGAGACCAGTCTGTCAGACATTCACTGGGGATTGATGTGCTTGAATCAAATCCCAGGGCCCCGGTTACTTTAAGGAGGAAGTGGGTACTGCAGATGCTGAAGAATAGAGTTAAGATCCGAGTGGTGCTGGAAAAGCACAGCAGGTCAGGCAGCATTCGAAGAGCAGGAAAATTGATATTTCGGGCAAAAGCCCTTCATCCTGTTTTAAAAACGACAGGGCCGCAATCCGACAGGAGCCAGTTAATCAGAGGCCTCTAAAACCCAGGGTCCCCCAGAGGAGATTAAGCCTCGGGGTAAATAAACATACAACTCACGTGAGCCCCCAGGGGGTGCAGCCTGTCGACCAGGCCTCAGGCCCATGCTCCCCCTCTGGAGGTTGTTCTTTTCTGGCCTCAAATATTTTGGATCTTCACATTGCAGCTTTCCAAACAAAAGTCCTCGACATAAAAGAGAGAAAAGTTTAGTTGAATGGGGGAGCGAGAGCATTTTAAAGGCAAGTTACACAGCAGGATCCCAGGTTTAAAAGCACCCCCGCCCATACCCAATGTATTAATATATCTAACAGTCAGCAATTCGGATGGAACATGGTGTGGGAGCAGATCTTACCAGGGATTGGAGGAGGATAGTGAGGGAGAGACATAAGATTATCAAACTCTGCAGTGACCTGGGATCAATTACCTTTTACTGAAAACAGTTCCCAACTTGTATGTGCCTGTAGCTCCCTCCAGTCTGAAACCCTCATTACCCTCCATGCGGTCTCTGAGCCAATAGCATATTAATTCTGTTACTGACCTTTCAGTCCCACGGACATCACTTTTTCCTCACAATTCCAATTGGGAACCTTCTCTCATCCACATGAAGGAACTGGACCCTAACAATTCAATTTATACTAGGAGATAATGAGGACTGCAGATGCTGGAGACCAAAGTTGCATTTATATTGTCTCCCATCAATCTTCATAGGATCCATATTGCAGAGGTTAAACAGTGTTCCCAGCAAACACTCCCAAAGCAGAGGGAGCACAGGCTTCCATACAAAGGCTGATTAAAAATAAAAATAATTAAAGCAGGACCAAGATAAACTAACTTCAATCTGACAGGTATGGTTTATTATATAAAGTGAAGAAATATGTTTAAAGAATGGAAAGGACTGCCAAAGCCTTGCCCAAAGATTGGAACATAATAATTGTACAGCATTGAAATACACTGAATTGGATACCAGGCAGAATAGATCAACTGTCACTTTGCAGCAGCAATCATGTTTGGAAAATGTTTGCTCCATTCTTATTAGTTAAAGTTGGGCTTCAATAAAGATGCAGCAGCTTTCAAAAGGCAGAAATGGAGAGACTCTGAACTTTAATTGTCCAGCTGAATTAACTGGGCACTCAAACTAGGCCATATGCCCGAAGTCCCAGAGTGGAGTAAAATGATGAAATATATTATTTGAATAAACAATTGAAAAAAAAATTAAACACAGCAATTCAAAAAAGACTTCCACCTGGGAGATGCCGGGAATATGAAACTTTTTTTTTTAAAGTGACGCATCTAATGCAAATCTTTGTGATGGTTTCAACTGCAAGGAATCTTCAAATTGTTCTTATGAAAAAGGAAAGTAAATGTTGCCCTATAATTTGGGAAGCTCAAACTATCAGAAGAGTTATATACAGTATCTCCACAGAAAAGACTCTTATTCTCAGTGAGGAAGGAAGTACAGCATTTTTCCAAATAAACATATCAGACGTAATTCCAAGAAGGGATTCAGCAGCAATCCCCATTGAGTACTACGTTGATAATAAGTCACCAAGGGATAATGTATATTCAACAAAATAGGAGAAACAACAAGTTTTGAAATAGATGCTGGAGAATGGAAAGACCTCCAAATTTTACTGTGCATAAAATTGGAATACAATCAGTTGTCATTTTGTAGGTTTGTTCTATTACGAGAGAATGACTTATTTACAAAGTCAAAGGGGAACATATATTCATCTAAAATGGTCTAAAGGAACATTTGTGCCCTAATGAAATGAGAGAATGAGCAATGGATGTACTATTGAAAAGTTAATTAGGTATGAATTGAGAAAATAAATACAGGGAGTTAGTATTGGAGGGAGAGGGGGCAAACTGAAATGAAGCTCTCAAATAAATGGTGATTGAAAAGTTATCTATTGGAATATAACACCTGGCCACAACGCCTCAAACCTCACTTTCCATCCACCAACTTTCACCAACCTCACCTCCTCTGGCAACTTTGCCCCATCACCATGGACACACAGGTCCTTTACACCCGTGTCCCTCACATGGAGGGCCTAAAAGCCCTTCACTTCTTCCTTTCCCATTGGCCTAATCAGTCCCTCTCCACTGACACTCTCATCCACCCAGCGGAACTGGTCCTCACCCTAACAACGTTTCATTTGGTTCCTCCCATTTCCAACAAACCAAAGAAGTGACCATGGACTTCCACATGGGCCCAAGCTATGCCTGCCTCTTGGTCGGATTCATGGAACAGTCCCTCTTCCACAACGACACCAGCACCATCCCTCACCTCTTCCTCCACTATATTGATGACTGCATCAGTGCTGACTCGTGCTCCTGGGAGGAGCTCAAACAATTCATCAACTTCACCAACACCTTCCACCCCACCCTCAAATTCACCTGGGCCATTTCTAACACCTCCATCCCTTCCAGGACCCCTTGGTCTCCATCTTCATCAACCCACTCATCACTGACATCTATTTCAAATCCACTGACTCCCACACTATCTCACCTACACCTCCTCTCACCCACACTCTAACAAAAATGCTATCCCATACTTCCAATTCCTCCACCTCCTTTGCATTAGCTCCCAGGATGAGGTGTTCCACTCCAGGACACCTCAGATATCCTCCTACATCAGAGATCACAGTCTCCCCTCCTCAGTAATTAAGGATGCTCTCAACCCCATCTCCTACATTTCATTTGCCGTCAAACCCCCTTCCCCCACCCCAACAATAAGGATAGAATCCCCTTGGTCCTCACATACCATCCCACCAACCTTTGAATCCAACACATCATTCTCTGACATTTCCACAACCTACAATCAGACTCCACCAAAGTAATTCTCTTCCCCATCCTGCAGAAAGTCACCCCACGACTCCGTTAACTCTATACAAACCACCACCTGCTCCACCACACCCGATATCTTTCCCTGCAACCCCAAGAGGTGCAACACTTGCCCAGACACATCCCCTCTCACCAAGGCCCTAAACAATCCTTCCAGATCTCACAGATTCACCTGCACTTCATCCAACTTCACCTATTGCATCCATTGCTCCTAATGCTGTCTCCTCTATATCAGGCAGCCCAAATACAGACTTGGAGACGGGTTTGCAGAGTATCTGCGCTGTGTACACATCAACCAACCCAACCTTCCGTTACCTTCCATTTTTGCTCTCCGTCCCACTCCCCCAGTGACATGTCCATCCATAGCCTCCTCCACTGTCTAGAGGATCAACACCTGATATTCCACTTGGGAAGCTTACAGCCCAATGGCCTCAACATCAACTTCATCAGCTTCAAACTCCCTCCTCCCCCGGCCTTATCCCAAGTCCAGCTCTAGCCCCATCCCTCCTCACCTCCCTGACCTAACCTGTCTCCCCTCCTATACACCTCCCCTTCCCAATCAGTATAACCCCCTCCCTGCCTCCCCCTCTCACCATCCCCCCGCCCCAGCCCCTCCCCCCATTTACTTCTCGCCTCA
>NC_057716.1:116315463-116321617 GCF_004010195.1 Chiloscyllium plagiosum
TCAGACTGGAGGGAGCTACAGGCACATACAAGTTGGGAACTGTTTTCAGTAAAAGGCAATTGATCCCAGGTCACTGCAGAGTGTAATAATCTGATGCCTTTCCCTCACTATCCTCCTCCAATCCCTGGTAAGAGCTGCTCCCACACCATGTTCCACCCTAACTGCTGAGTGTGTCAGACACATTGATACATTGGGGATGGGCGGGGGTGCTTTTAACCCTCGGATCTTGCTGTGTAACGTGCCTTCAAAATGCTTTCGCTCTGCCTTTCAACTAATCTTTTCTGTCTTTTATCCCGAGAAATTTTGGTTTGGAAAGCTGCAACGTGAAGATCCAAAATGTTCGAGGCCAGGAAAGAATAACGTCCAGAGGGGGAGCACGGGCCTGAGGCCTGAGGCCTAGTCGACAGGCAGCACCCCGTGGGGGCCCATGTGAGTTGTGTGTTTATTTACCCTGAGGTTTATAGCTCCTTGAAAGTGGAGACCCAGGTAGATGGGATAGTAAAGAAGGTGTTTGGAATGCTTTCCTTTATTGGTCAGAATATTGAGTACAGGAGTTGGGAGGTCATGTTGCAGCTATACAGGACATTTGTCAGGCCACTGTTGGAATGTTGCATGCAATTTTGGTCTCAGAAAGATGTTGTGAAACTTGAAAGGGTTCAGAACAGATTTACAAGGATGGTGCCAGAGTTGGAAGATGTGAGCTATAGGGAGAAGTTGAATAGGCTAGGGCTGTTTTCCCTGGAGCGTCAGAGGCTGAGAGGGTGACCGTACACAGGTTTATAAAATCATGAGGGGGATCGACAAGGTAAATAGACAAAGTATTTTCCCTTGGGTGGGGGAGTCCAGAAATAGAGGGTGTAGGTTTAGGGTGAGAGGGGAAAGATTATAAAAGAGACCTAAGGGTTAACGTTTTCATACAGAGGGTGGTACATGTATGGAATGAGCTGCCAGAGGATGTGGTGGAGGCTGGTACAATTGCAACATTTAAAAGGTATCTGGATGGGTATATGAATAGGAAGGGTTTTGAGGGATATGGACCGGTTGCTGGCAGGTGGGAGTAGCTTGGGGTGGGATATCTAATCGGCGTGGATGGGTTGGACCGAAGGGTCTGTTTCCGTGACTCTATGACTCTAAGTACTGGTGTGCAGGAGTACTTGACCCAGTAATGCAGGGCCCTGGTCTCGGTCTCTGCACACACACAGTTACTGAAGGACAAGGTATAACAGAATAACATGAGTATTTTCAAATATAAAGCTCCGTTAAACAATCCTGGGAGGGCAGTGTAGAGGGAGCGTAACTCTGTATTTAACTCTGTGCTGTCCCTGTCCTGGGAGGGGTTGATGGGGACAATGTAGAGGAAGCTTTACTATGTATCTAACTCTACCCAGTCCCTGCCCTAAGAGTGTTTGATGGGTCAGTGTAGGGGGATCTTTATTCTGGAACATAGGGACAGGAGGAGGCCATTCAGCCCCTTGAGCCTGTTTCATCATTCAGTGGGATCATGGCTGATCTGTGGCCGAACTCCACATTCCTTCCTTTGACCCATATCCCTCAATATCTTCACTGAACAAAAATGTATCTCTCTCCGGTTTAACCTGAACGACTGATCCAGCATCCACTGCGGTTTGTGGAAGAGAGTCCCAAACCTCTCCCACCCTTTGTGTGTCAAAGTGCTTCCTACCATCTCTCCTGAATGCTCTGGGCTCTCATTCTCAGACTCTGCTCCTTCTCGGTCTAGAATCTCCAACCAGTGGGAATCGTTGATCTTGATCGATCCTGTCTCATCCTGTTTATACCTTGAAGGCTTTGATCAGATCACCCCTTAACTTTCTCAATTCTGGAGGAAAACGGCCTCATTTGTCGAGTGTCCCCTCAGAATGTAACCCCTGAGATGCAGGATCATTCTTGTAAACCTCCTTTATGTTCCCTCTCTGTACTCCAACCTGATACCCACACACTTGCTTGCTCTGAACTCCATCTAACACAGCTTTGCCCATTCACCCAGTCTATCAATATTCCTTTGTAATGTTAAGGTACCATCTGCACTGTCTACAATGCTGCCTAACTTTGTACCTAACCCCCTGCTGTCAATATCCTCTGCATGTTTGAAAGGAACAGTGTAGAGGGTTCTTTACTCTGTATCTAAGCCCATGTTGCCCCTATCCTGGGAGTGTTCGATGTGGGCAGTATGGACAGATCTTTACTCTGTTTATAACCCCATTCTCCCCAGACTCTGAGAGATTCAGATGGAGAAAGTGTAGAGGGACACATCCTCTGTTATCTAACCCAGTGATGGAACTGCCCTGAATGTGTTTGATGTGAACAGGATGGGGGAAGTGGGAGATTTAATCAGTGCCTAACACCACACTGAACATGGCCTGGGAATGTGAAAAGCTGTAGTGTACGGGAAGATTTACTCTGTATCTAACCCCATTCTCTACATGCCCTGGAGATTTGAATGGGTACAGTTTAATGGGAGCTTTATTTTGTATAGAACTCTGTGCTCCCTCTGCCCTGGGAATGTTTGCCAGGAACATTGTATAACCTCTGTGATATGGATCCTATGAAGATTGGTGGGAGACAGTATAAATGGAATTGTCAGGGTGCCATTCCTTCACGTGGATGAGAGAAGGTCTCCAATTGGAATTGTGAGGAAAATTGGTGCCTTTGGGACTGAAGGGTCAGTAACAGAATGAATACACCATTGGCTCAGAGACAGGAGACAGGATAGAGGGTAATGAGGGTTTCAGACTGGAGGGAGCTACAGGCACATACAAGTTGGGAACTGTTTTCAGTAAAAGGCAATTGATCCCAGGTCACTGCAGAGTGTAATAATCTGATGCCTTTCCCTCACTATCCTCCTCCAATCCCTGGTAAGAGCTGCTCCCACATCATGTTCCACCCTAACTGCTGAGTGTGTCAGACACATTGATACATTGGGGATGGGCGGGGGTGCTTTTAACCCTCGGATCTTGCTGTGTAACTTGCCTTCAAAATGCTCTCGCTCTGCCTTTCAACTAATCTTTTCTGTCTTTTATCCCGAGAAATTTTGGTTTGGAAAGCTGCAACGTGAAGATCCAAAATGTTCGAGGCCAGGAAAGAATAACGTCCAGAGGGGGAGCACGGGCCTGAGGCCTAGTCGACAGGCAGCACCTCGTGGGGGCCCACGTGAGTTGTGTGTTTATTTACCCTGAGGTTTAATCTCCTCTGGGATGGGGCCCTGGGTTTAAGGGGCCTCTGGTTAACTGGCTCCTGTCGGATTGCGGCCCTGTCATTTTTAAAACAGATTTGAAGCCTGGGGTTAAAGTATGTTAATCCCCAAAATCTGAGAGGCAGGACTCCCTGAGGGAGAAATTAAAACCCAAATGTTGTGACCCTCTCTAAAGACTTCTCATAAAGTTTAGCGTAATGTGGGTTATGGAGGGAGGCAGGATCAGAAAATTGGACGGCCGTATGTGTGCTTTGGACAGGACCATGGGGCAGTGAGGGTTCAATGGACCATCAACTCTCAGCTCGACCAAGGATAAAGGCCAGGAATCCGGCACAATTGGGATACAGCCCATTTCCCGGGAGACTGAGAGGTCACTAACAGAGCGGAAGCTGGAGAGTCAGGAACAGAATAACAGGGACAGTTCGCTCTGTTCACTGACCCTCAGTGAATCCAGTGCCAGGAATGACTGCTATTAGTCAGACTGACAGAATGTGATCAGATGCACACACTGTCCTTCCACATCATCAATATCGCCCAGCTCCCACCCTGTCTCAGCTCATCTGCCCCTCTGCCATTTTCAATATTTTAATCGGGGCAGCATTAAGTGCCGTGCTTTGAGCTGAGCTGTCTTAACTTCTGTACTCTCCCTCTAAACTGCTCCAATTCCCTCGATCCCTCTCCGGTTTAAGATGCTCCTTGACATCTGCCCCAATGAATGAGGTAGACTTTAACCTGACCCAATATCCCCTTCGGTTGGTCAACATCTACTGTATTTAAAACAAGGAACTGCAGACACTAGAGAACTGACAGATAACACAGAAATTACTGGCAGGATTTAGTAGGAGTGGCCTCATTTGTGGGAAATCCGGGTGAACCTCTAGAGTCCAGGGATTGTCCTTCAGAACTGAAGGGATCTGATGCTGATGCTGTCAGACCTGCTGAGCTCCCCCAGCAGTTTCTGTTTGTATTTCAGTCCCAATCCAATTGGTCCTGATCACGGCCTCGGGAATAGCTTGCCAATTACTGGGAAAGTGTTGAACATGTCTCCTTCCCAGCAGTTAGCCCGGGCTCGAACCCCTGCCTTCGCATTGTTGCACTTTGAAAGCAATCTTAAACGGGGAAAAACGCCAAGATGGAATGAATGAGATTGGACTCTCCGAGGTTTCCCAAACATGGCCACATTAGGAGGACAGGGTGGGTCCCACCTGCTATTACATTCTCAGAGCTGGGGAAAGGAGGTTTAAACGCTCTGGGGGACCATATCAATCATCATTTGAAAATGGATTGATTAACCACAGGCCAGTGAGCATGGATTTATTCAGGGAAAAACTGGTATGATGATCTTGACAGATGCCCTCCAAAGGAAGGCGATGACCGATGGAAGGAGTCCTTGTGATGTAGATCAACTGGATTACAGGATTAGTGCTCATGTACCTGACTGGGATAGCTCAGCTGAGACAAGATGCACTGTAGAAATTCCCCAAGGTTCCTTCCAGAGCAGCTTCCAGACCCACGGCACTATCATGTGGAATGCTGAACACAGCAGATACACGGGAACACCACCAGTTGGCAATTCCACATCAAGTCACTCCCCACCCTGGCTTGGAAAAACATCTCAGTCCCACAAGTGCCATTGGTTGGAAATCCTGGAACTCCCTCCCTTACATTATTGTGGGTTTATCTGCAGCAAATAAATGGCAGCAGTTCAAGGCAGTAACTCACCGTCAGCTTCACCAGAGCAATTATATCTGAGCAATCCGTGGTGTTCCAGCGGCAATGACCCAAACACATTAATGAATCACAAAATAAAGCTCAGTAATTGGGACCCATGTGCTCCAGTGATGAGTATCTGAATAAATTGGGTCGATATTCTAGAAAATTCAAAAGTGATTTCATTTTAATATCTCCGATTTTGAAGATGCTTCAGATGGTAGATGCTAAGAAATTGATCCTGCGGGTCTGGGAATCTGAAACACGATAACACAGTCTCAGGAGTTGCTGGAAAAGCTCAGCAGGTCAGGCAGCATCTGTGCAGAGAAATCAGCGTTAATGTTACAGCGTCCGCAGTTCATTCGGGTTTGATTGCCACCCTCTCAGGGTAAGGGGCAGGTTATTTGGGACTGAGATGAGGAGACAGCGCTTCACTCTAAGGCCTCTGAGTCTTTAATATTCTCTCCCTGAGGATTGTGGATGCTCCCTCACTGAGTACATTTCAGATTAGAATAGACAGATTGCCGGGGTCTCAGGGAGTCACGGGATATGGGGAGTGGGTAGGAAACCGGACTTGAAATCTCAAACCAGCTCTGATTGGATTGACTGCCAGAACAGACCGAACAGTTTTGACAGGCTGGAAAGTCTCCTCCTGCTCACATTTCCTGAGCTCTTAGATGTTTACTGAACCAACTCCCAATCCCTTTGGATTTGGTTCCATGAAACCGTTTATCATTAAATCTCTGCAGCCTCCACCCTATTACAAACCATCTCATTCTTTCTTCAGCGTTACCCCCATTCCAATTGCTCAGAAATCATTACTTTTCTAACTTCCTTCCGCTCTGCTGAATCCCCTCACCCTCATAACACACGGGTTAACCTTTCCCTTCTCCCTATAGATGCTGCCTGACCTTATCAGATTTCTCAGCATGGCCTGTGTTTATTTCAGAGATAATGACATCTCCCTGTTCCTGTGCGAGAATACATTCTCCAATCCCCTCTGCCACTTCCATTTCTTAATGAAATATTGCTTGCAGCACAAGGATGGTTTTTTGTTCGAAAAGTGAGAGACTGATAGCGTCAGGAATCTGAAATAATTACAGAAGCCACTGGAAACACTGAACATTTCCAACAACTTCTGTAGTGTTGGGGAGGGAGGATTAATGTGTCAAATCTACACAAGGATAAAATAAACTCCAGCCTCAAAACAGAGTTCCTAAGTTTTACAAACAT